>NC_054497.1:3552500-3852500 GCF_017639515.1 Carcharodon carcharias | reverse complement strand
GGTCACCATTACTGATACTAGATTTTTATTCCAGATTGACCTAATTAAGTGAATTTAACCTCCCCAGCTGCAATTTGGACTTGTGTCCAAATACATGCTCCAGAGGGTGTGGAGGAGATTTACCATAACGGCTTCAGGGATGAGGGGTTTTAGCTACAAGGCTGGGTTGGAGAAGCTGGGGTTGTTCTCCTTGGAGAAAAGGAGATTGAGGGGAGATTTGATAGAGGTGCACAAGACTATGACAGGCTTAGATGAGGCAGAGAAAGAAAAGCTGCTCACATGAGCTAAGGGTACAAGGACTTGGAACACAGAATTAAGGTTTTGAACAAGAGTTGCAGGGGGAATGTGAGGATGTGAGTGGTGATGATCTGGAACTTGCTACGAGGGTGTTGGAAGTGGAGATGATCAATGATTTCCAATGGAAATGGAAACTGAACGGACACTTGAGGGAAATAAACTTACGCAGCTGTTGGGGGGGTTGGGGGGGGGGGCGAGGTGGTGGTTGGGGGGGGGGAATAGAGTTCTGGGGGGTGTAAGGGGAAATGGGACTGACTGCGTTGCTCTACAGAGTGCTTGCGTGGCTCTGATGGACCGAATGGCCATTTCTGTGCCGTGGCGACTTTGTGACTCTATCCTTAGTCCAATCTTCCAGTAACATATCCACTATCCTACCATTCCTCAAAGAATAGAATGTCATTGAATTTACAGCAAGGCACGAGACCAATCAGCCCAACCAGTTTGTGTTGAGGTGTAACCACCTCTTTTCTCTGGAGATAAGGTATTGGTGACAAGGGGCCCCTACTGCATCACATACCAGTTAATGATTGTACCAGCTGATGATGCTGTTCTGTGCTGTCTCCATATTTGAGTGTGTCACCATGTCTTGATGAGGCTTTGCTTATTCTATAAGTGACTGTAAGTTGGTATTTGGTTTTACTTTAAGCTATTTATTAGGAAGTATTTACAAAGGCCTCAGGGTAAGCACATGGCTCCCAGAACTCGGACTGCCCTGTATCTCGCTGTCTTGGTCATTTGGCCCTTGATATCATGCTTACATCATCATTACCATCAAAGTCTCATTAACATAACCATTAACCCTCTACTCTACAGATGCCAGTTTCAGTCCAGTTCACACTTAGGTGAGGGTAAAACAATGGGGAAATAGTGCAGATGTGGGAAATTTGAAGTATTGAACACCTCAATATGAAAATTCTCATCCTTCTTTCCAAATCCCTTCATGGCCTGGAGCCTCCCTATCTCTGTAATTTCCTCCAGCCCCATGACCCTCCGATAGATCAGTTCCTCCTCTAATTTCAGCATCTTGAGCTGCCCTGATCTTAATCACTCCACCCTGCAGCTGCCAAGATTTCCCCACATCTCCCTACCTCTCTTTCCTCCTTTATAACACTCCTTAAAAATCTTCCATACCTTTCAATTGTATCCTTCCAGAATAGAAAAGAAAACTAGTGTTTTTTTTATTCTCTTGCATAACTGTTGCACAATTTTGTCATATAGTTTTGAGAAAAAAAGTTCCAGGAAGAGACTGAATTATGATCAGTCCAAGCAAAAATATTTTTATTACACGGGCTATTGATCTAAATTACGGGATAACAAATAACTTTACAGGGAGGCACTGCCCCTTTAAACAATGACTTTAATTGGGCCGGAACTGCTTTCAGGACTTTGTCCATGGGGATTCTCCCACCAGTCAGTGGGAGAGGTATGGAAACACTCGGAAAATGGAGCGGCCGGTGTTTCTGCTGCTCGCCGGCCGGTGTCAGTGTAACCATAATCGCTGCAGAGGTTGTCCCCTCAAGCACGCACCGAGACTGATGGCAGACGATAGCTTAATGACCCACTCGTGGTGACCAGTGCTGGGTAAACAGCCCTGGGGGCAGAAAGCGGCATCATTCAAAGCTTCTGGGCACTTGTCAATCAGTCACGGGATGTGGGCACAGCTGCCAAGGCCAGCATTTATTGCCCATCCCTAGTTGCCCTTGGAAAGGTGGTGGTGAGCTGCCTCCTTGACAACTGAGTGGCCTCATGGCCGTTTAAAGGGCAAACCTCATCGCTGTGCGTCTGGAGTCACAAAACGGTCAGACTGCCTAAGGAGGGTGGATTTCATTCCCTGAAGGACCTCATTGAAGCAAACAATCCCAGGGTTAAATGGTCACCATTATTGATACTAGATTAATTAAGTGAATTCAACCTCCCCAGCTGCAATTTGGACTTTTGTCCACAAATCTTGGTCATCTGACCCACTATCTCCTTATGCGGCTCAGTGTCAAATTCTGTTTTAGAATGTCACTGTGAAGCAGCTTGGGACATTTTATTGTGCCACTGGCAACTTAGGAACGCAACTCATTGTTGTTGTTGTCGTTATGGCAACAGAAAATACTGGAAGCACCCAGCAGGTAGGGCAGCATCTGTGGAGAGAGGAAGGGAGTTAACTTCATGTCAATGACTTTTCTGGCTGAGTTGGCATCCCCCCAGTCATTTCTGGTAGTAAGTAGGTGGAGGAGCAGGAAAAGTGTCATCAAAGGCACTTCTTGTCCCTCTTCATGGGCTACATCAGGGGTGCAGCCTAACTCCAGCTAGGGTTGCCAACCCTCCAGGACTGAAAATCAATCTCCAGCACCCTGCTGCGTGCAACCCTGGAGAAAAATCATCGGGTTGTTAAAAAAGACGTTATTTCGTCATTTACTTTGAAATTTTCTCTTTACCAGATACAAAAATATTGAAAAGGGGGAAGAAGAAGGCTGTTTGGCTTGCTCCAGTTGGAGCCATTTTGCTTTCCAATTGGCGTAGGAAGGCAGAGTGTCACAAGGATGGATGTGTTTGCTGACTAATGGCTGACTAATGGGGCTAAGTCATATGATGAAACCTCCAGGAATAGATTTAATAAAAGTTGGCAACTCTAACTCCGACACTTCCCACCTTGCTCAGAATCCCCCACTATGACCTTGAGGCCTTGGACAACCTATTATTCACAAGTTGTTGCTAAGGAAGGGCATCTCCACACATACCTGCCCTAAGCCTCCTGCTGACTGTGGCTGTGGTGCGTAACCAAGTGGTGTAAAAAAACTTTGGACTTCAGGAAATAAAAAGCAACTTCCTCTTCTAAATTTAGAACCATGTAGCAACTCAGGAAGTCGCCTTCATAAGCAACTATTTCAGTGATCCTCTACAGCTTGACAATAGTCAAGAACCATGCTTTCTGGTGCACTCCTGATTTCCTTCCCTCCTCCATGAAAGCCTATGCTTTCAGCTGGGTAGGCCTGCCCTTTCCCCAAATGTCTCCCTCCCCCCTTCTTTCTCTCTCTCTCTCTCTCTCTCTCTCTCTGTTACCTGGACTCCAAGGGATGAATTACAAGACGATTACACAAGCTAGGTTTGCGTTCCCTGCAATTTAGAAGGCTGTGGGATGATTCGATTGGAATTTCCAAGATGTTGAGGAGAGCTATTTCTGCTTGGTGGGGAGTCTTAGGGCTGAGGGACATAGAAAGCCCAAAACGTAGGGTCAGGCCTTTCAGGAGTGAAGTTAGGAAATGCTCCTACAAACAAAGTGCGGTAGAAGTTTGAAACCGTCTTCCGCAAAGAACGCGCAGGGTTACGGGGAAAAGGCGGGAGATTAGCACTAAGCTAAGATGCTCAGAGAGCCAGCGCAGATACGATGGGCCGAATGGCCTCCTTCCGCACCATAACCATCCTGTGATTCTGCGATTCTCTGTGATGCTCGATAAATGGTTCATTTTAAATCTGCAGTTTAATTTTTCTTATTTTCTTATCCAAAGGTATTAAAGGATTTGGGTCACAGTTGGGTATATGGGGTTAGGTCACAGATCAGCCATGATCTCAATGAACGGCAGTCGAACAGGCTCGTGAGGCTGAATGGCCTCCTTCCCTATGCTATGGTGGAGTTAAGCTCCCACATTTCTAGCACCATGCTACCCCCAGCTCACCAGAAGTGTACGGAGGTACAGGTTACCGCCCTTTGTCCCTTCAACTGTGCCATTATGTCTCATTTGGTGCCCACAAGATATTAACAATACCAACATCTGCCCAATGAAACTATTCAATGAACCATTGTGTTTCACCTGCAACTACTCCATGGGCCACTGGGTGGCAGCGCTTGGGAAGCTAAAGAGGCAGACCAGACAGGCAGCCCATGATGAAAGAGGCTGTGTGCCATCTCTTACTGCAGAAGCAGAGAAGTTCAGTAAAAGAATTCCAGTTACAGAGTGGAGATCAGGAATGTCACAGAATCACAGAATGGTTACAGCACAGAAGGAGGCCATTCTCCCTCCTTCTCCCCATAGCCCTGCACCTTCTTCCTTTTCAGATAATAACCCAATTCCCTCTTGAATGCCTCGATTGAACTGTCCTCCGCCAAACTCTCAGGCAGCGCATTCTAGATCCTAACCACTCGCTGCATGAACCGTTTTCCTCATGTCTCCATTGCTTCTTTTGCAAATTACCTTAAATCTGAGCCCTCTTAGTCTTGATCCTTCCACCAATGGGAACAGCTTCTCCTTATCTACTCTGACCAGAACCCTCATGATTTTGAAAATCTCTATCAAATCTCCTCTCAACCCTCTTTTCTTCAGGGAAAACAGTTGCAATTTCTCCAGTCTATCTTCATAACTGAAGTCTCGCATTCCTGGAACCATTCTCGTGAATCTTTTCTGCACTCCCTCCAAAGCCCTTAAAGTGTGGCACCCAGACTGGACACAATACTCCAGTTTTTTAAAATTCATTCATGGGATGTGGGCATCGCTGGCTAGGTCAACATTTATTGCCCATCCCTAATTGCCCTTGTTCAGAGGGCATTTAACAGGCAACCACATTGCTGTGGATCTGGAGTCACAGGTAGGCCAGACCAGGTAAGGACAGCACTTGAGGCTGAAACTGTGTTTTATGCAAGCTAAACATAACCTCCTTGCTGTTGTACTCTATGCCCCTTTTAATAAAGCCTAGGATGCTGTGAGTTTTAGTAAATGTGCTCTCAACCTGTTCTGACACCCAGAGCCCAATCTGTTCCTGCACCCTGTTTAGAATTATACCCTTTATTTTATATTGTATCCCCATGTTCTTCCTACCAAAATGAATCACTTCACAGCTCTCTGCATCAAATTTCATCTGCCATTTGCCCATCCATTCCACCAACCTGCCTATGTCCTTTTGAAGTTCTTCACTATCCTCACAGCTCACAATACTTCCAAGTTTAGTATTGGCCACAAATTTTGAAATTGTGCCTTGTACACCAAGGTCTAGGTCATTAATATCTATCAGGAAGAACAGGGGTCTTAACACTGACCCCTGGGGCACTACAAGTCTTCCTCCAGTCCAAAACAATCAATTGTCCACTACTCTGTTTCCTGTCACTCAGCCAATTTGGTATCCATGTTGCTACTGTCCCTTTTATTCCATGAGCTCTAACTTTGCTCACAAGACTGTTGTGTGGCACTTTATCAAATGCCTTTTGGAAGTCCATGTACACCACATCAACAGAATTACCCTCATCAATCCTCTCTGTTACCTCAAAAAACTCCAGCAAGCTAGTTGAACACTATTTGCCCTTAATTAATCTGCATTTGTCCTGACTGCTGATTTTGTCCCAAATTATCATTTCTAAAAGCTTCCCCACCACCAAAGTTAAACTGACTGGCCTGTGGTCGCTTATCTTTACACCCTTTTTCAAACAAGGGTGTAACATTTGTAATTCTCCAGTCCTCCAACACCATCCCTGAATCTAAGGAAGATGGGAAAATTATGGCCTTTGTCTCTGCAATTTCCACTCTCACTTCCCTCAGTACCTTGGAAGCATCTCAACCAGTCCCCTGGTGCCTCATCAATGTTAAGTACAGACAGCCCGTCCAATACTGTGTTCTTATCAACGTAAAACACTTCAAGTGTCTGAATTACATCCTCTTTCACAATGACCTGAGGAGCATCTTCTTCCTTGGTGAAAAAAAGGTGCAACATATTCATTTAACACCTCAGCCTTGCCGCCTATTTTCATGAGTAAATCCCCTTTTGGGTTCCTAATCAAACCCACTCCTCCTTTTATATTTCTTTTACTATTTATATGCTTATAGAAGCCTTTTGGATTTCCTCTTACGTTAGCCGCCAGTCTCATATTCTATATTTGCTTCTCTTATTTGCTTTAACAATTCCCTTCTGCACCTTCTACATTCAGTCTGGTTCTCAGTTGTATTAGTCACCTGACATCTGTCATAAGCACATTTTTTTCTGCTTCACCTTCTTTATCTCTTTTGTCATCCCAGAAGCTCTGAATTTGCTTGCCCTACCTTCCTCCTTTCTAGGAATACACTTTGACTGTGCCCAGACTATCTCTTCTTTAAAGGCAGCCCATTGTTCAGTTACAGTTTTGCCCACTAATCTTTGATTCCAGTTTATCTGGGCCAGATCCATTCTTACTCCATTAAAACCTTAATATTATGATACAATGATCACTGTCCCCTAAATGTTCTCCTACTAACACTTGATCCAATTCTTCCCAAGAACCAAGTCTAGCAGTGCATTCTTCGTCGTCATTTGACCAGTCTCCTGAACACACTCTAAGAACTTAAGATTAAGAACTAGGAGCAGGAGAAGGCCATTCAGCCCTTCAAATCCATTCTGCAATTCAATGAGATCATGGCTGATCTTCTAATTCAACACCATTTTCCCGAATTATCCCTGTATCCCTCGAGGTTTTTAATATATAGGAATCTATTGATCTCCATCCTGGACAGACTCAATGATTAAGTTCCATAGTCCTCATGGGCAGAGAATTCCAAAGATTCACCACCCTCTGAGTGAAGAAATTCTTCCTCATCTCAATCCTATATGACCTGTCCTTTATTCTGAGACTGTGTCTCCTGGTTCTAGACCCCCGCCTCCCCCCGGCCCCCCGCCCCACCACCACCCCCCGCCCCCCCGCCCCCCGCCCCCCGCCCCCCCCCCCCCCCCCCACCGCCCCCCAACCAACCAGTCAAGGGAAATATCCTTCCTGCATCTACTCTGTTGAGCCCTGTAAGAATTTTGTATGTTTGAATGAGATCGCCTCTCATTGTTCTAAACTCCAGAGGATAAAGACCCACTCTATTTAATCTTTTCTCAAAAGTTCCCTCCATCCCAGGAATTAGTTTGATGAACCTTTGTTGCACTCCCTCTAAGGCAAATTTATCTTTCCTTAGGTAAGGAGACCAAAACTGCACACAATACTCCAGGTGTGGTCTCAAGAAGGCTCTATATAATTGCCGTAAGACATCTTTACTCCTGTGCAAATCCTCTTGTAATAAAGGCCAACATACCATTTGCCTTCCTAATTGCTTAGGAACTCATGCCCCTCTCTGTCCTTTATGCTATTACTATCCCAGTCTATATTTGGATAATTAAAGTCCCTCATTATAACAAGCTTATAAGCTCTACATCTTCCCTACTAGTTGGTGGCTGATAGACGACACTGAGCAATGTAATTGCACCTCTTTTGTTCCTTAGCTCTAGCTAAAAAGATTCTGTCCTTGATCCCTCTGGGATGTCCTCTTTCTCCAGCACTGCAATGTTCCCCTTAACCAATACCGCTGCCCCTCCCCCCTTCCTCCCTTTCCTATCTTTTCTGAGCAGGTTTGTATCCAGGAATAATTAACATCAGGTCCTGCCCTTCTTTGAGCCAGTTCTCTGTTATCGCCACAGCATCATATTTCAACATGGCTGTCTGCGTCTGCCAAACTCACCAATCTTATTTACCACACTCCGCTCATTCACATAGATGCACTGTAACCCTAATTTAGACTTTATTACTTTCTCCCTTGCTCTGAACCTATTAATAACCTACCATTCACTAATCAAGTGCTACCTGCCTCTCCCAGAATTCTGTGCAACTTGCTATTCCTCTTTAATATTACCTTCTATTCCCACACCCCTGCCAAGTTAGTTTAAACCCTCCCCAATAGCAGTAGCAAATTGCCTCACAAGGAAATGGGTCCTGACTGTTCAGGTGCAACATGTCTGACCTGTACAGGTCCCATCTCCTCCCAAACTCCAAAGAATCTGAAGCCCTCCTCCTGCACCATCTCTCCAGCCACTCGTTCATCTGCTCTATCCCCCTATTTCTCACTTGCGCGTGGTACTGGGAGTAACCTGGAGATTAGTACTTTTGAAGTCCTGCTTGCTAATTTCCTACCCAGCTCCCAGAATTCTGACTGCAGGACCACCTCCTTCTTTCTACCCGTGTCGCTGGCGCTAATGTGGACCATGACTGCTGGCGAGGTGCTCTGCATCCATTCAGTGATGCCCTTGACCCTGGGACCAGGGAGGTAATATACCATCTGATGAAGAGTCATACAGACTCGAAACGTTAACTCTGTCTTCCTCTCCACAGATCCTGTCAGGCCTGCTGAGTTTGTCCAGCTGTTTTTGTTTTTGTTTCAGATTTCCAGCATCCGCAGTATTTTGCTTTTATCTTAGACAATATACCTTCATGGATTCACATCGGTGGCAGCAGAAATACCTGACTGTTCCCCTTCCTATTGAACCTCCTGTCGCTATTTCTCTTCCAGTCTTACTGACCCCCTGTACAACTGAGTTAACCGTAGTGCCGGGACTTTGGTCTGGCTGCCTTCCCTAGATGAACCATCCCTTTCATCAGCGTTCAGAGCTGAATGGAGAGTGAGACACACTCAGGGGACTCCTGCATTTCCTGCCTGTTTCTCCTTGACTGGCTGGTGGCCACCCATTCCCCCTCGCCCTGCACATCCTTAAGTTGCGGGGTGACTGAATCTTTAAACGTGCTATCCGCAAAGGTCGCAAACTTCACCGACGCGCTACAGTGACACCAGCTGCTGTTGAAACTCTGAAACCCGGAGCTCGAGGCTGACACTTCCTGCACATATGGTTCTCCAGGGCATGGGGAGCGTCTGGAGTTCCCACATAAAACAAGATGTGCACTCGAGAGCTCGGAGCTGCCCTGCTAGTCCTCTATCTATTAGATAATAAACCTTGCTACTACTAATAATCCTTACAACTAAGAATAAACTTTATTATTTAAAAAAAGAGAAAGACTCACCAGCTCACCATGCAGGGGAGGAGATGGCGCAGTGGCATTGGTGCTGGATTAGTAATCCAGAGACCCAGGGTAATAAACTGGGATCCCGGGTTCAAATCCCATCACAGCAAATGGTGCAGTTTGAATTCAATAGAAACCTGGAATTAAAAGTCTAATGATGACCATGAAACCATTGCTGATTGTTGGAAAAACCCATCTGGTTCACTAATGCCCTTCAGGGAAGGAAACCTGCCATCCTTACCTAGTCTGGCTTACACGTGACTCCAGACCCACAGCAATGTGGTTGACTCTGAAATGGCCCAGCAAGTCAGTCAGTTGTATTGAACCACTACAAAGTCACAAAAAAGGAATGAAACCGGACAGACCACCCAGCATTGACCTAGGCACCTGAAACAACAATGGCAAACTCAGTCCTGTTGACCCTGCAAGGTCCTCCTTACTAACATCTGGGGGCTAGTGCCAAAATTGGGAGAGCTGTCTCACAGACTAGTCAAGCAACAGCCTGACATAGTCATCCTCATGGAATCATATCTTACATATAATGTCCCAGGCACCACCATCACCATCCCTGGGTATGTCCTGTCCTGTCCCACTGGCAGGACAGAGCCAGCAGAAGTGGTGGCATAGTGGTATACAGTCAGGATAGAGTAGCACTGGGAGTCCTCAACAATAACTCCAGACTCATGGCGTCAGGTCATACATGGGCAAGGAAACCTCCTGCTGATTACCATGTACTGCCCTCCTTCAGCTGCTGAATCAGTTCTCCTCCATGGTGAACACCACTGCAAGTGACAAGGCACAGGATGGGGGACTTCAATGTCCATCACCAAGAGTGGCTTGGTAGCAGCACTACTGACTGAGCTGGCCAAGTCTTAAATGACATAGCTGCTGAACTGGGTCTGCGGCAGCTGGTGAGGGAAAAACATATTTGACCTCATCCATACCAACCAGATGCATCTCTCCATGACAGTATCGGTAGAGGAACCACCGCACAGTCGTTGTGGAGACAGTCCAGCCTTCACATTCAGGATACCCTCCATCATGTTGTGTGGCACTGCCACTGTGCTAAATGGGATAGATTTTGGACAGATCTAGCAACTCAAGACTGGGACCGGAGCCCTCAGCCAATTCGATTCCAGGGCATCAGTGCAGGAGTTCCTCAGGGTCGTGTCCTCAGCCCAATCATCTTCAGCTGCTTCATCAATGACGTCTTTCTATTATAAGGTCAGAAGTGGGGATGTTCACTGATGATTGCACAATGTTCAGCACCATTCACAACTCCTCAGATCCTCAGTCCATGTCCAAATGCAGCAAGATCTGGACAACATCCAGACTTGGGCTGACAAGTGGCAAGTAACATTCACACCACACAAGTGCCAGGCAATGACCATCTCCAACAAGAGAGAATCCAACCATCGCCCCTTGATGTTCAATGACATTACCATAACTGATCCCCACTATCAACATCCTGGGGGTTACCAATGACTAGAAACTGAACTGGACTAGCCAACTCTTTCTTGGACTCGAACGCAAGTTCTGTCGAAGGGTCATGAGGACTCGAAACGTCAACTCTTTTCTTCTCCGCCGATGCTGCCAGACCTGCTGAGTTTTTCCAGGTAATTCTGTTTTTGTTTTAGCCATATAAGTACTGGGCTACAAGACCAGGTCAGAGACTAGGAATCCTGCGACAAGTAACTCACTTCCTGACTCCCCAAATACTGCTCACCATCTACAAGGCACAATTCAGGAGTGTGATGGAATACTCCCCACTTGCCTGGATGTGTGCCGCTCCCACAACACTCAAAAAGCTTGACACCATCCAGGACAAAGCAGCCCACTTGATTGGCACCACATCCACAAACATTCACTCCCTCCACCACCGACGCATAGTTGCAGCAGTGTGTACCATCTACAAGATGCACTGCAGGAATTCACCAAGGCTCCTTTGACAGTACCTTCCAAACCCACAACCACTACCATCTAGAAGGATAAGGGCAGTAGGTAGATGGGAACACCACCACCTGCAAGTCACTCACCATCCTGACTTGGAAATATATCACCGTTCCTTCACTGTCGCTGGGTCAAAATCCTGGATCTCCTTCCCTAACAGCACTGTGGGTGTACCTACACCACATGGACTCAGCGGTTTAAGAAGGCGGCTCACCACCACCTTCTCAAGGGCAAGAAAGGATGGGCAATAAATGCTGGCCCAGCCAGCGAAGCCCACATCCCATGAATGAATAAAAAATAAAGCTACTCACTTCCCTTTTGTTGATGTGACCTGTAAATTGGAGTGTCAGCCAGACATAAGGCACACGTTAAAGCATATGGTGTTGTGTCAGCTGCAGCTCAGTTGTAACATTCTTACTTTCACAGTCATAAGTGTTTTAGGTTCAAATCCTGCTCCATCATTTGAGTATGAAAACATCAGTTGATGCCCCAGTGATGTACTGAGGGGGATGTTGCATTTTTAGAGGTGCTATCAGTCAGCTGAGATGTTAAACCACTGCCCGCCCTCTCAAGTGAATATAAAAGACCTCTTGGAACTATTTCGTAGAAGAGCAGGGAGTTCCCCCCGGTATTCTGGACCAATATTTATCTCTCAATCAATATCACTGATTATCTGGTCCTTATCACTTTGCTGTTTGTGGGGGCTAGCCGTGTGCATACTGGTTACTGCATTTTGTAAATTACGACACTGACTACACTTTGAAATATACTTCATTGGCTGTAAGGAGCTTTGGGGCATCCAGAGGTTGTGAAAGGTGCCAAATGAATGCAATTCTTTCTTCATACCGCCTTAAATCGGTGAAAGGCAAATGTGAGGCTGATGGTAGCAGATTCTTCACACCAAGAATCATCAACGCTCAGACCAGACCCTCTGAGCCAGGTAGAAGAAGCAGAAACCAGGGAATATTACAACATTTTTTGCTACACTTTATCTATGAGGGTAAGATGGGTTGAATGTGTTTCTCCACGATATTGTAGAAACAGCAAAACAGAAGGAGGCCATTCGGCCCATCTGATCTGCCTGTCGCTCAACTGGAGCTATCGACTCGAAGCTCATACCCTTACTTTTCAGCCCATCAGCTAATATTCCTTTTCACGTATTTATCTGATTCCCTTTTAAAATATGTTTTTCCCTCATGTTGATACTTTAATAGTCTGTCTGATTAGTACTTTTATAGGCTTGTAGAAACAGCAGTTTTCTTTTTCAAAACAAGATTTGTGAATGGGTGTTTTCTTTTTTCTCAGCAGTTACACACTTGCCATTTTTACCCTATGGCTCATTAGTTGTGTACATTGTCCATAATGGATGAATGGGTATAGAGTTGGCATGGGCGGTATGGGTGCCATGGGAAGTGACTGGGGGGGCATGAGTTGGCATTGAGATGGCATGGGGAGTATAAGGTGCTATTGGGGGTAGTTGGGAGGCATGAGTTGGCACTGAGTTGGAGTGGAGAGGGTATGGGGGGGGGGGGGGGGGGGGGGGGGGGGGGGGCGGTGGGGTAGCATGGGTAAGGACATTTGAACTTACCTTCTAAGTTCCGGAATCCAGACCGTGGTTCATGACTCCACTGAGAGGCTGTGAACCATAAGCTATGGGGAGGCTGACCTGAGTCCATGAAGATTGTAGGCTGCTAGGAGATGCCTGCACCCCCCCACCCCCAACCCCCTCCCCCCAAAACCATCCCCCTCAATGGAGTCAGCCAGGTCGGGATTATAGGGTGTGGGCTCGCTACTCGCACCCTCATCACACGCCAGCGAAAATTGGGGGGCACCGGGAACAGGGACGGTAATCCCACAATTGGGTCCTGCCTGCCATTTTTAAATGAGTCCCAAAAAAAATCCAGGCCTCCGCACATGTAAACAGGCCGGAAGGGGAGATTCCCTCTTGAATAGAACCCTGAGAGGGAGAGTCCACCTGATGGGGGTATTGTCTGTTTAAAGCGGTCTCAGGCAAGCTCCAACAGTAAATGTAGGAACAGAGGAACCTTTTTTAAGCAGGTCCCTGCATTGGAAGGGGGAGGGGGGATTCTGTCTCTCTTTTAACAAGGCCTGAATTACCTGGAAAAACTCAGCAGGTCTGGCAGCATCGGCGGAGAAGAAAAGAGTTGACGTTTCGAGTCCTCATGACCCTTCGACCGAACTTAGTTCGGTCGAAGGGTCATGAGGACTCGAAACGTCAACTCTTTTCTTCTCCGCCGATGCTGCCAGACCTGCTGAGTTTTTCCGGGTAATTCTGTTTTTGTTTTGGATTTCCAGCATCTACAGTTTTTTTGTTTTTAACAAGGCCTTCCTATTTACACCTGATGACGAAACTCCCCCTAGGGAACCTTGATCTTTGACACTCCCTCCTTACAGAACACTGGCATTGAGAAAGTGCACAGTCTACAAGGAAATCAATAGCGCCAAAGCACGAGATTAAATAATTGAAAGCATTTTTGCAAGCGCAGATCCAGCTGAACATGAAAGGAGAAACGTGGAGCTAAAGATAGTTTCAGGCCTAAATTTGCAGATGCAGAAATGAACAAACGAGACAGTGTTTGCATATCTGGAGGGACTCTGACATTAAACACCTGTTCCCAATTTTCACAGTACATCTGGTTTAACCATTACCAGAGATGTGCAAAGAACTGATCCTGGGTCTCACTGGCTCTTAACTGCTGAGGGCAAGAAATTTAATCACAAGCTACAGAATCCAAGAGCTCAACATCGTCCTGTCCAGTGTTAAGAGACCAGGAGCAGTAAACTGGGTGGGTTACATCTCCAAGCGTGCACTGTTTACTGTCAGTCACAGCCTTCAGACTATAGCTGTGAACACAGCATGGGGCATTATACTGCCCTGCAGTCTGCTCAGAGAATACAATGCTCCTCTCATCAGTAATTCTAGCACAGGTTAGATTTCACTGTTAGCAGAGAGTTAACAGGGTTGTTAACTAGCCGCAAGGTCTTATAAAGGTTAAAAATTAAATTTGTAAAAATGTTCTATAGTTGTTCTATAGCTCAGTGGCCAATGCCTTTGGGTCTGAAGATTGTAGGTTCAAGTCCCACTCCAAAAGCTTAGGGTCAGAATCCTGCCTGACTGAGGGAGTGCTGCAGTGTTGGAGGCACTGTTTTCCCAATGTGAAGTTAAACTGAGGCCCCCACCTACCCACTCAGGTGGGTGTAAAGGATCCCATGGCATTATGTGAAGAAGAGCAGGGGAACCCTTGCCAATGCCCTTCCTCGATCAAGATCCACCAGGACAGATCATCTGGCCAATCTCCTGTGGCTGTTTGTGGGATCTTTCTGTGTGCAAACTGAATGATGCTCTTCCTACATTACAACAGTGACAGAGACACGATGGGCTGAATGGCCTTGACAATGCCGTTAACTTTAATGGTTTCACATGATGCTACTTGTCCGATGTGAGGGATAGCAATATTTTACTTCCCTAAACACCAAGTCTGAAAGACGCACTGAAAGATAGTAGATGTAGCACTAATCAATAGCTTTTGCTTGTAATGAGGCCACAGAGTCCGACTATCTCAGGCTCGTTGAACTATTCTCTTTTTCCCATTACCAGATGTAGATGCAAAGCTGGAGCACGAGTAATTTACCGAGACACAGAGAAAGGGCTATCAGTTAGAGCAGCATGCTGTGGTATAATGTGACAAAATCAAACTTGACAATGTGCATAATTAGGCCAGTTTCAGCAGGCTCCACTCTGCACACAGCTGAGCAAGAAAACTAAACATATATAAATACTTCATCTTCATGGACAGTCACGTCGTACTGGCAGGCGGTCTACTCATTTCACAGGCTGGATGTTACTGATTCCGGGCTTTTATAACTGAAGCAGATAGATAGGAAACACAGTTTCGCCTACATTTATCTCAAATTCTCACTACAGGTGCACAACTCCGTGAGAGGCCTGGACAGAGCAGATAACTGTTCCCATTGGCAGAAGAGTCGAGAACCAGCCGGCACTGATTTAAGGTGAATGGCTAAAAGAACCAAAGGCGACACGAAGAAAAGCATGTTTTTTTTTGCGCAGCGAGTGGTTAGGACCTGGAGTGCACTGCCTGAGTGTGTGGAGGAATCGGATAGCTGTCCGAAAACATTTGCAGGGCTACGGAGAGAAGGTGGTTGGGGGCGGGGGTGGGGGGCTAGTTGAGTTGCTCTTGCAGTGGGCTAGCACAGATGTGACGGGCCAAATGGCCTCCTTCTGTGCTGTAATCATTCTATGATACCACTTACTGAGAGGCTGACACTCCCAGTGGAGTACTGAGGGAGTGCTGCGCTGTCAGAGGTGCTGTTTTTCAGATAAGGTATTAAACCAAGTCCCTGACTGCCCTCTCAGCTGGACTCACTAGATCCCATGGCACTAATTCAAAGAAAAAAGGTGTGCTGGACAATACTTAACACTAACATCAATAAAACCTGGTTATCCCATCACACAGCAAACCACAGACAGAACTATTGCACAATCCACCACAGACACACTAAACATCCTTTTACCACCCGCAAAAGATGCTGGATCGGTTGTAGTTTTTATAATTGAGGTAGACAGATTGTGTAGGGTAAGGGTATCCAAGGGGACGGATTGAAGGTGGGTAAATAGAGTTGAGATACAGATCAGCCATGACCTGACTGAATGATTTGAGCAGGCTTGAGGGGCTGAATGGCCTTCTTCTGTCCCTATGGGCGGAATCTTCCCATCCCACCAGCAGGGGGCAGGAGTGGAAAATTCAGAGGGAAACCAAAAAGTCCGCCGATGGGAGATCAGATTGGGATTTTCCCCTCAGCCCTCTCATGGTGGGTTAATGGTGGGTCGACTTACCCGCTGACACATGTCAGGAACCCCATTTGCATCTCATTAGCATGTCACGAATACTGCTTAAAAACACGGGTCGCGAGAGTCACGTTCTCCCTCCTAATTATGTGCAACGCCAGCGGGAAATTAGACCGGTCTGAATCACAACCGGATACAAGGGGCATGCAGCCTCACTCCACTCATGACTTCGAGGTGAGTGTGATGTTCAACGCTGACCTGCAGCGCTGCTGCTCTGACTTGTCAACGATGCCAAAGCTGCTGCCTAAAGTGAAACTTTCTTTTATTCGTTTATGGGATGTGGCCATCGCTGGCTGGGCCCAGCATTTATTGCCCATCCCTAACTGCCCTTGAGAAGGTGGTGGTGAGCTGCCTTCTTGAACCGCTGCAGTCCCTGTGGTGTAGGTACACCCATTTTGCTGTTAGGGAGGGAGTTCCAGGATTTTGACCCAGCGACAGTGAAGGAACGGCCAATATATTTCCAAGTCAGGATGGTGAGTGGCTTGGATGGGCACTTCCAGGTGGTGGTGTTCCCATCTATCTGCTACCCTTGTCCTTCTAAATAGTAGTGGTTGTGGGTTTGGAAGGTGCTGCCTAAGGAGCCTTGGTGAGTTTCTGCAGTGCAGCTTGTACATGGTACACACACTGCTGCCAGTGTGATGCACTGCAGTGACTTTCTGCATGCTACTGTGGTGGAGGGAGTGAATGTTTGTGGATGTGGTGTCAATCAAGTGGGCTGCTTTGTCCTGGATGGTGTTGATCTTCTTGAATGTTGTTGGAGATGCACTCATCCAGGCACGTGGAGAGAATTCTATCACACTCCTGACTTGCGTCTTGTAGATTGTAGACAGGCTTTGGGGAGTCAGGAGGTGAGTTACTTGCCGCAGGATTCCCAGCCTCTGACCTGCTCTTGTAGCCTCAATATTTATATGGCTAGTCCAGCTCACGCTCTGGTCAATGCTAACCCTCAGGATGTTGATAGTGGGAGATTCAGTGATGGTAATGCCAGTGACTGCCAAAGGGCGATGGTTACATACACTCTTGTTGGAGATGGTCATTGCCTGGCACTTGTGTGGCATGAATATCAGCCCAAGCCTGGATATTGTCAGATCTTGCTGCATTTGGACTTGGACTGCTTCTGTATTTGAAGAGTTGTGAATGGTGCTGAACATTGTGCAATCATCAGCGAACATCCCCACTTCTGACCTTATGATGGAAGGAAGGTCATTGATGAAACAGCTGAAGATGGTTGGGCCGAGGACACGACCCTGAGGAACTCCTGCAGTGATGTCCTGGAGCTGAGATGATTGACCTCCAACAAGCACAACCATCTTCCTTTGTGCTGGGTATGACTCCAACCAGCGGAGAGTTTTCCCCCTGATTCCCATTGACTCCAGTTTTGCTCGGGCTCCTTGATGTCACACTCAGTCAAATGCGGTCTTGATGTCAAAGGCAGTCACTCTCACCTCAACTCTGTGGACTGGTGGGGTGTGCCCTCATAGATACGAAGATGTGCCTTTGACACACTGATAGCCACAAGAGTCGTGGGGGGGGGGTGGTCACAGACCTCCTCTATGACTGATTCCCAGGTCACCGAGGTGAGGTTAGTGGATCTGCTCGAACCATCCCTTGGGAAAAGGGCATCCCGGTGTTGGCGGACACCTCAGATTAGAGCCTCAAGGGATCCATGGTTGAATCTCAGGGCTACACTCTTCCTTGACCTGGGGGTCATCTCAGGGTCGCTCGAGAACACTGTTGGGTGGAGAGAGTGAGTGTGTGTGTTGAGGTGTCGTTTAAATATGGTGCCAGGACATCTGAGCTCATTAAGTGATGGTGGGGTGGCCAAATCAATGCATGTCCCAGCATGCAATTTGGAGAGCTGCGACCCAATGTATAATTAATGAACTTCTAAGCGTAATATTGGGCACGATATCCTGCCGCCCAATGACAAACGAGCCACTTATCCCACCCACCACCACACTTAGACTCCAGAACACAAAATTCCAATCAGCACTCTCTTCCCATGCAGTACAGATTGTTGTTCCCTTTCCATTGATCTTCTTGCGCATTGTCCTGATGAGTGCAAGAAGAAAAGCTTTGACAACATGTGCCTTTTCTCAGCAATACTCAAGTTGTGTACTATCAAACAACTATTCTTACATCTGGTAAAGAGAAGTGTTCAAAGAAAGTGACCAAAAGAAACAATCTTTTTTAACGTCCCAATGATTTTACTCCTGGGCTGTAGGCAGCAGTGCCCTGGAAATTGATCTTCAATTCCTGGCCCTGAATCTTGCGTTCCAAGTCGGGCATGCATCCCAACATCATTGTCTGATCCGCGTCCAATATTTGGCTTGTCGCACGGGCAAAGCGGATGGGCCGAATTCATGTTTTTATCATATCCTCATCCACGGGCGGATAAAAGGCCCCCAGGGCAGCAGCACGCTCTCTGTCATTGCCAGTTCTTTGCTGTGTGAGTACAGAGCAGTCCCAGAGTTTCCTGGCATCTTGTTTGATTGTCACGTCTGCCTTTCAGCATCTCAGGTCCTCATCTTCCCTGGAAGGTTCCCAGTTGCTCCTTCATTCTCAAGGCACTGCTCCTCTGCATCCCATCGAATGGGGATAGTGTATTCCGCTGGTGGCACCTCCTCTGAAGAGGTAGAGAGGGGCAGGAGGGAGAGAAGGCCAGGTGGGTGCAGGCCATGTCCCAGGGACAGACGTTTAAGAGGAGAGGCTCGGGCTCCGTTGGTGCAGGGCAAGACGGGAGGGCATGCTGAAGACACCTCTCCCCATCATCAAGTGTTCAGGCTGCGCTCCAACTACCTCCAGATGTCCCTGATCCAGTGCCGCAGGAGGCTCCGCCTCTCCAGGGACACAGCGACAGCAATATATCACATGATAGGTCCAGAAATTGCCTCCACCTGCCTGGGTGGACACCCCCTGCTGGTGGCTTTGAAGGTCACGGTGGCCCTGACCTTCTGTGCCTCCGGTTTTCTTCAAGGTTCAGTGGGGGATCTGGGCCGTGTTTCTCAATCAGCTTCCCACAGTTACGTCAGGCTCATGACTGATGCTATCTTTAGACGCGTTTCCCACTTTCGTCCATTTCTAGACACACAGGGTGAGCCGGGCGGAGAGAGCACAAGGTTTCGCTGCGATGGTTGAGATCCCCCCCCACCCGCCACCCCCGTGTCCAGGGTGTGGTGGATTACGCTCACGCGGCCATCAAGGCTCCAGCAGGTGAGCTGGGAGCTTTCATCAGCAGAAAGGGTCTCCACTCAATGAATGTTCAGATTGTCCGTGATCACAGGACACAGATTCTCCAAGTCTGTGCCTGTTACCCTGGGAGCTCACACAATGCTTACATCTTGCGACACTCAAGGCTGCTCATGGCTCCTGCATGATGGATGGCTCCTGGGTAACAAGGGATATTCCTTGCAGACAAAAACAGAACTTGAGTTCGAGTCCAAGAAAGAGTTCTGTCGAAGGGTCATGAGGACTCGAAACGTCAACTCTTTTCTTCACCGCCGATGCTGCCAGACCTGCTGAGTTTTTCCAGGTAGTTCTGTTTTAGTTTTTGTTTTGGATTTCCAGCATCCGCAGTTTTTTTGTTTGTATATTCCTTGAAGAGATGGCTGATGACCCCACTCTGTCATCCAGGAACTGAGGCTGAGGAGGGATACAACAGGGGTCATGTCTCCACAAGGGTGGTGGTGGAGAGGACCATTGGGCTGCTGAAGATGTGCTCCAGATGCCTGGACCGGTCAGGGGGAGCATTGCAGTATCCTGCAGAGAGTGTCTCCCTTATAGTCGTCACATGCTGCACCCTGCACAACCTGGATGCAGTGAACCTTCTGCCGGGCATCCAAGGCATCGATGCCTCGTCAATACAATGGCACCATCTCCTTTGCTAATAATCAATAAATGAGAACCCAGCCCATTATGCCAACGCCACACATCGCCATATGTTTATAAGCCTGTGCTGCATCTGGCACCCATCCAGACAGGCTCAGCCTATTTAATCAAATAAATATTTATGGCACTCCACATGAACAAACAAAGTGTCCATCCCTAACACAAAGGTCACAATAATTAACGCAGAAAAGGTCATCTGTGACACACCCCTGCTGTGCTCAAGATGCCTGTGGGTGCTGAGTCTGGGTGTCCTCCCCCCACCCTCGCTGACAGTGGTGTTGGGGGCAGCGGCTGACCCCGCTGTCCTGGTGGCCCTCATCACCTGGGCAGTCGTCCCTCTGGCCGCCGGAGTTTGAGGAGGCTCCGCCTGGGAGGGTGGGTCCAGCCCCATGGCTGGGCTCTCCTCAATCGTCAAGGCATCATCAGATCCAGCGGCCACTGGCAGAGGCATGGAGGAGTTGCTGACCTCGTCCAGAGCGCCCTGAGAGAAGCCCATTGAGACGAGAGGCAGGTGTGTTTGCCCCTCCCTGCTCGCCATTGATGGATGGGGACCCAGCAGGGAGACTAGGTGCTTCATCCATATCTCACACTGGCAGGTCCGAGTGCCACACCTCAGTCTGCTCCTGACGCTATCTCTCAGTGAGAGTTGCCACGCTATCAACGGAGGAGGCTGTGCGCTCAGTGTTAAGGGTCAACGCAGAACTCATGCTCTGCATGGACTCCTCAGTAATGGAGAGCGGGGCACACAGACCCTCATGGATCTCCACTCAGTTCTCCCGTGCATACCATTGAACATCCAGCAGCCGCCGCCTGATGGACGACTTCAGAGGCTCATCATCTGTCTTGGACACAGCAGCACGTTCCTGGTCTCCAGCTGTGCTCCTGCTGTTGGTTCCCTGGGACCTCTCTGCCTCTATCAGCTCCTCATGCGAGTGGGATGTGCCCTCAACACCGTGCATCACCCACAGAGCTGGATACCTGAAGCCCACCGACAAGTGAGTATCTGCGCTGGTGCCTGGTTCAGAGAGACAGTGTGACACTGGTGCCGGCGTGCTGCTTTCCCCGGAGCTCAGTGAGAGTGTCCTCAGGGTGACCAGACTCTCCTGTGGATGCCTCATCTGTGGGAGGAAGGCAAAAGGTCAGGATCAGTACATTCAATCATCAAGGTCACTATGCATGCTGGGCGGGCTGCGGAGACAGTGGAGACCTGCTGCCCTATTGTGGCACTGAAGCCACGTGTCCGGCGCGTCATGTTGTGCCCACTGACCTGGGCGGCGACCTCTGTCCGGTGCGTCTTGGTCAGGTGGGGTGGCCTTCTCTTGCCGACCCTGGGCACTAGGATACACCGCCTGGCGCTGGCCTCCTCCAACAACGCTCCCAGGTACTCATCTGAAAAACGGAGTGGGGTGGGGGTGGAGGGCAGAGTGCCCACCCAACTCTCCCTCCTGCCTTCCATGACCACCAGGTGCTGAGGCCATGACTGCCCATGAGGCCACCTCTTGAGCAGCTTCCGGGCAGCTCCCACTGTCCCCCCCAACCCCAACAACGCCTGGCAGCCTTCAGGGAGCTGCCTCTCCCATTTTTTTTTTAACACCCCAGCAGGTGTCCCATTGGACCCGGCGCCCGGTGCGTTCCCACCCCCTCCCCACGCTGGGGGGGAAAACACATCCGGCGGCCGGGTTTCACGCTGGGCGGGCCTTAATTGGCCACCCGGCGTAAGATGCTGTTGGCAGCCCGAGGCTCGGCCCGGTGGGGGAGGGCTTCACATCGCCTTCCGGCCGCTCCCCGAGGGTAAAATTCAGGGGCTGGAGGCTCCAGGCCAATCCTGGAGGGTTGGCAACCCTACCTTCTGAGCCGCCTGGTTATTCACACAGACCGGTTTAACAGTAACTGTATAGGCCTTTCCTGTGGAGCAAACAATGCTGCCAAGTCCAAGGATGTATTGGGGAGGGGCAATAAATGTGTAATAACAACTGAGGAAAAACAACTTATATTTACATAGCGCCTTTAGCATAATAAAACAGCCCTTCACAGGAGCGTCGTTAAAAAAAAGGGTATGACACCAAATCGCGTAAGGAGATACTAGCTCAACTGCTCAAAAACCGGATGGAGTAGGAGTCTCTTCAAGGAGGGGAGTGAGGGAAGGAGTTGGAGAGGGTGAGGAAGAGTATTCCAGAGCCTGCGGCTTAGGCTGCTAAATGCACCAGTGGTGGAATGATTAATAGCCGGGACGCTCAAGCGGCCAGAATTTGAGGAGCGTGGATTCTTGGAGGGTTGTGGGCCTTGAAGGGATTAGGGAGAGGCCATGGAGGGATTTGAAAATGAGGGTGGGAACTTCAAAATCAAGACACCACCTTGACCGGAGGCCAGTGTAGGTCAGTGAGCACAGGGGGGAGCACAGATAGGAGGATGGGGCCCGGCGCGAGTTGAGAAGGCCTCAAGCCTATGGAGGGTGGAATGTGGGAGGCCAGCTATGAGTGCGTTGGAATAGTCAAATATCGAGGTAATTAGGGCAGGAATGAAGCATTCAGCAGCAGATGAGCTGAGACAGGGCGATGTTGCAGAGGTGGATGTAGGCTGTCTCAGTGATGGCATGAATATGTTGTCGGAGGCTCATCTCAGGGGTCAAATGTGACAGCATGGCTGCAAATAGACTGGTTTAAACACTTGACTGTTGCCGGGGAGACGGATGGAGTTGGTAACCAGGCAGCAGAACTCAGAGCGGGGACGGTTAACAATGGCTTCAGTCTGCTCAATATTTAATTGGAGGAAATTTCTGGTCCCCCCAGTACTGGAGGTCGGATAAGCGGCCTGATTATTCAGCAACAGTGGACAAGTCGAGGGGGGTGGTGGTAGTGAGGTGGAGCTGGGTGTTCTCAGCCTACGTGGATTTTATGTGCCCCCGCCGGGCCTGTTTTCAGCTGGGGTTGGGGGAAGTGGGGGGGGGTGGGCATGTAAAATAAGGTGGCTGCCACCCCCCCCAACCCCCCCACCCCGAGCTCACCCCCATAACGCAGTAGGTGGGCGGATGCTGAAATCGGCAGCCCTATGTTAACAAGCAATTTGACCTCGATAATTCCAGACAGCTGCCCACGTCATGACTTAGGCTGTGGCGCAGGAGTGCACGGGCCATTTTTTTATCTTTGGGAGGTGTCCTTTGAGCACTGGGGAGCGGCCCCCACTAAGACGATACTCCCATTCTTTCTACCTGCCTGCTCACCAAAGACCAGCACCCCCCCAACCACCCCCCAACCACCCCCTCACCTACACCCCACCCCACCCCCCCCTCCACCTGCCCCTTCCCTAAACCACCCAAACCCGGCCCGCCCAATACCCCGGGCTTACCTTGCTCTGGGATCCATTGCACCGTTCTTCTTGGGCCTGCTTGTGCCACTAATGCTCCCATGGCGCTGCCGGAACTGCTGGAGCCGCCGACCGATCCGATTGGTCAGCAGCTCCTGGGGGAGGGGGCGTGGGACTCCCTTCCCAGTGAGGGTCTGAAGTCCCCCTCGCAGGCAGTTCCACCCCCCCCACCCCCCACCCACTCCACCCCCGCACCATGTTGTTGGAGACGGAGATGTTGGTGATGGGAAGTGTGAGGTCATGCACTTTGGTAGGAAGAATCAAATGGCTGACTGTTATTTAAATGGGGAGAGACTCCAAAAAAAGTGCAGCACAGAGGGATCTGGGTGTTCTTGTGCATGGAACACAAAAAGTTAGCATGCAGGCGCAGCAAGTAATTAGGGAGGCAAATGGATTTTTGGCCTGTATTGCTAAGGGATTGGAGTTTAAACATAGAGAAATCTTGTTACAACTGTACAGGGTGTTGGTGAGGCTGCACCTGGAGAACTGTGTATAGTTTTGGTCCCCGTATTTAATAAAGGTTACTGGCATTGGAGGCAGCTCAAAAGAGATTCACTAGGCTGAACCCTGGGGTGAAGGGTCTGACTTATCAAGATCAGCTAAACAGGTTAGGCCTTTATTCATTAGAGTTTAGAAGAATGAGGGGTGATCTTATTGAAATGTACAATGTTCTGAGGGGGTTTGACAGGGTAGATGTTGAGAAGATGTTTCCATTGATGGGGGAATCTCGAACTAGGGGACATAGTTACAGAATAAGGAGACACTCATTTAAAAATAAGATGTGAAGGAATGTCTTCTCTCAGAGGGTAGTGAATGTCTGGAACTCTCTACTCCAGAGAGTTGTGGAGGCTTGATCAGTTTTAAAGAGGAGGTAGGTAGTTTTTCTGAAATATTGGGGAGTTGAGGGCTATGAGGATCTGATACGAAAGAGGAGTTGAGGCCTGGGGCAGGTCAACCATGATCTTATTGAATGGTGGGGCAGGCTTGAGGGGCCGAATGGCCTACTCCTGCTCCTATTTCTTATGTTCTTTTATATATAATGGTTACGGGGCAGTCTGGCGTGGAGTGAGTTGGCTCTGCTTCCTGGGTGGGTGGTTCGGGGTGCAGCTGTGCTTGGTGAGCCATCCTCAACTTGCGACCACCACCCCCCCCCGCCCCGCCCCCCCTCTCTCCACCTGTAATACGCAGCCCTGTGTGTTTTCACACAATGTGCCAAGGGGCATCATGTAGGTGAGGAATAGGAGAGGTCGGAGGATTGATCCCTGGGGCACGTCAGAGGCAACAGTGCAGGAGCAGGAAGGGAAGGTATTGCAAGCAGCTAGGATTAGAGAGATAAGGCTGAGACCCAGCTGGATGACACTAGAGAGGATGATGTGGTCGAGAGTGTCAAAGACTGCAGACAGGACGAGAAGGGTGAAGAGGGAAAAGTTACTCTGGATCCACACTTTTCATTGACTGCATCTTAGGCACAATTTGTTCTAGGTGTTTTGGTGGGACAGAGAGGTACAGATGAGCCTATTTTACCATCAAGAGAGATCAAAGCAAATCCCTGCGTCTGAAACTTGGCAAGGAACTATTTCGGACAATGAGAGGGACACAGTGAGGGCTGTGGTGAACATAGCCTGGTTGGCTGTTGCTGACACACATGGAATAAGACAAGATACTAAGAATTAGATTGGAAAGTAGCATATAAGGTAATGTGCAGTAAATTGACCAATCAACAGAGAGAAGGAAATGAGAGAAGCTAAAGAATGAAGTACGGTGTTGAGCTTCTCAAGTGTTGTGGGAGCTGCACTCATCCAGGCAAGTGGAAAGTATTCCATCACACTCCTGACTTGTGTCTTGCAGATGGTGGACAGGCTTTGGGGATTCAGGAGGTGAGTTACTCACTGCAGAATTTAGGTTAGTCCATGCATTCAGTTGATGGGTGAGCTGTGGCTCCATGGGTGGTACTCTTACTGCTGACCCAGAATGTTGTGGGTTCAAATCTCACTCCAAGCTAAAACTCAATTGCAGTACTGAGGGAGCTGGAGGTGGTTATTTTTTGAATGAGACATTAAACCAGGGCCCCATCTGCTCTCTCAGGTGCACACAAAATATTCCATGGCACTAATTCAGAGAAGAGATGGGAAGTTATATTGGTGTCCTGGCCAATACTTATAAATCAACATCACTAAAACACACTAACTGGTTGTTAAACACATTGCTGCTCCTGGGATCTTGCTGTGTACAAGTTGACTGCTGCATTTCCTAAATTACGACAGAGATGGCACTTCATTGGCTGTGTAGCATGATGGGACTCCAGAGGATGTGAAAGGTGCTATATAAATGTAAGTCCTTTTTTTTTCCTTTCAACCTTTGACTGAGCTTCTTCAAGGAAGCCTTTGGGACCCTTTGGTTGGGAACTCGCAAATCAAGAATCTCGCTACTTAGATCTCCAGTCTGTGGGGCTAATTCTCCAGGTAAGCCCACTGGCCACGAGCCCAGGGATGAAGAGGGGCCTGTGTTAAGACAGGAAGAAAAGATGAAGGCTAAAAGCAGGAGATTAATAATGGATATTGCAAGAAAGCCATTAAAAGCAGTTTTCAGAACAAAGAGTTGTATAATTTTGTTCCATTCCAGAAATAAAGCAAGTTTGCTCTTTCTGATCCTGCTCTTTTCTGCATTTTTTCTGCCTTAGTATCAATTCTCGAGGTTAAAGCTATATATTTGCTGCCCTCTAGTGAATTTTTCAATGCTACGCAATGCAAAATGATCCTCCACCGATCCCATTCCCTCTCCCCCCCATCCCATCTGTACCTTCTCTCCCCCACATCACCCCCCCCCCTCCTCTCAATTCCCCCTCCATCTCCCTCGGTAATAGTTTTTTTCAGTTGTCTGCTGGTCCTTTGCTGAACGCCTATGGAATGAAGATTGAATTAATGGTTCTGTGGCAATTTTTCCCTTTACTTGGAGACACAAATGCACTCCCTATTCCCAGTGCCTATTCCCAGAGGCCACTGTGCACACGGTTGGTGTTGTACAGACTATGGTGGCCACACACAGTCAAGCCTGACCCTGCCTTTATCCCCCGGCCCCCTGGACATGCATTCCCCTCCCTGACAGTGACCATCAATGGGAACCCTGACCATATTTTTCTTCCCTTACCTCAGAGGTATGAGGCCAGTTAGAGACTGGTGTTGCCAATTCTGGTTGTACATGTTCCTGGAGGTTTCAGCGCCTCCTCCAATGCACTTCTACCATGGGTCACCTCACAGCTTAGCACCTCCCCAGTCCAAACAGACCTTTATTAGCTGATTGGAAGATTCTTGACTTAGGTAACCAAACCTTTTTTTTTTTAAATTTAGGCATGGGTTGTGGGCATCAATACCACTTGGGCCACCTCCAATATCTTCCCAGCTGAGTTCCACAGAGATGAGAAGAAGGAATTTGCTTGATTCCTCTTCATTCTTTCAGGGGTTGTTCTCATCACCTGGCAGGTCCAGCATTTGTTACCCACTCCCAAAGTCTCAGCGGAGGCGTGATCAGGTTTTTTTTAAGTTGGGGAAAGATTTGACCCCATTGAAATCTGTGCAGATAGCTAGGCAGGCAGAAGTCAGAAACTACCATTCAAATCTTTATTCAAGGAGTAAAAGAAATCTCGTGAAGAAAACCAGCTAAGACAGTGCAGTTCATAACATGTGGAAGTGGCAGCACACTCAAGCCAAAGCAGGGAAGATGTGAAGAGGGCGCAGTAACCCCTGTTATTTAATGTTCTTCTTGCGGTGGGAGAAAGGCTGCATCGGGCTAACTGTGCCCACACCAAAAAAATGTTCCTGTAAGAAGGGAGGACATTTTAAATTGGCACGCTGCAGCAAAAAGTGCCTAACGGAAGGCTTAAGGGAGAAAACAATTAAGATCATCTACCGTCCAAGAAGCTGAAGAAGAAAAAAAGATATCGAAGTGCCGTTCCTGGGCAAAGTTTACACGACCAAGTGGGAAATGTTGGAGCGCCGACATTGTGGACGCAAAACAAACTTCAAATTGTCCAGTGGAGCAGGAGGTTCAATCTATTTCAGACACAGAACAGTGGCTCTGGCAAGGCCTCCTCCAGCTGTCGACCATAAGACTCCATGGTCCAGGAGGTGTCCAGCGGAAGGCAGAGGGCAGATTGTCTGCCAAACTCTGGCACCCAAAGGAGAGAAATTCATGGAAACTTTGGGGCAAAACTTTGCTCTCGTCGGGCGGGCGCACACCTGACCCGAGTGGGTGTAAAATGACGAACGCTGATGTTGGAGGGGGAAGGGCGAGCGTCCCGACATCATGGCGCACTCATGCCATATTTCGGTCAGCAGCACGCCTGCCGACGATTAAGCGTCCACGAAGGCCCTTACCGAACTAATCGACTTGAATTTTTCGCTGCCCGCCCAACTGTTCGCTTGGACAGATTTGAAAAATTGCGGGTGAGGGTATTAAAATCCAGGGCTGGCTCTAATGTAGGTACAGCAGGCGAATGGGCCCCTCACCGTATGATGCTGGGCGGAGTTTTACAGCCCTGTTGCCTTGGGGGCTGGGCCGTAAAATGCGGCGAGCTGTTTCAAAAGGCCGCTAACTTCGGGTGGGTCCATAAAATCCCACCCACTGACTCTCACTAGGCAGCAGCCGTGTAAGTGCCAGCCATCCATATTGGCGCAGAGGCTGAGCATCGTACTTTATGCCTGAAGCTAGAGGGCGAACTGGATGTTTGGCCATGGGTGGCATCACAGTTCATCTCCTCTGTCCCATGTTAACAGGCTCAGCAGGCCTTTCGGTCACTGGATATTGCTCAGGAGTGGGAGACTTGACTGATTTCCCACCTCCCCTCTCCCACCCCAACACCCCCCCACCCCCCAACACCCCCCCCCCCCCACCCCTCCCCCCCTCCATCCCCCAATATCCTTCTCTAACCCTTCTGTCACATTAGCCAAAGTAATCAAGCTCAATGACCAACAATTAACTCTGGCACCAGCTGGTGTATAGAGCTCTGTTATCCAACTGAGCTATGAGCGGAACCAAAGATTGATTTCCGTGTTTAAGGCCCACACTCAGAATAGTGGGAGGCAGCCTGGACGCAGTGCTCACTGCTTTAAGCGAGGATGAGGCAGGGCCTGCTAACAGCTGTGCCTCAGAATGTCCTGTTGGTGCCCTGCGGGTTAAAGGAACACACTAATGTGCTGAATGTGAAATTGTTTGCAGTCATCTCCCCATAGCCCTGTACTAATTATAACCAGAGGGGCTTATACAAGGTTAGTGGAGCGAGGATTGTCCTTTAAAGCTAGTCAAGGCCCTGGTCTTGGCCACTCCTCATTGCCCTCTTGACCTTTGAACCTTTTCCACACCCAAGTGGGTGTATGAGTTTTGTCTCCTCTTACCTCAACCTGATAGCTGATTTCTTCCCTTGTCACTCAGCAAATACTTAAGCAATATGTAAACAAATTCCTTGGTGTGGGGGAGGGACAGAGATGCTGAGCGGATATTAGCCTATCGAGTACTGGATGCCATCTCCAGCTCTAGGGTCAACTGTAGGGTTGCCAGCCTTCCAAGATTGGCATCAGGTCCACAGGAATTTGAAGATCGATATCCAGCGTATTGCTGTGTGTGCAATCCGGGAGAAAAATCATCAGGACATTAAAAAGGATGGTTTTTTTTTTAAATTTCTTTGAACGTTTCTCTTTACCAGATATAAAAACATTGAAATGTTTTTTTAAAAAAAAAGGCTGAAACAAAAACAGGAAAAGCTAGAAAGCATCAGCAGGTCTGGCAGCATCTGTGGAGGGACAGACAGAGTTAACGTTTCGAGTCCGTATGGGTCTTCTTCAGAGTTAAAGGGAAGTAGAAATGTGGTGAAACGTATAGTGTTTGAGGGGGCTGGAATAGATGAAGCTGGATAGAAGGCCAGCGATAGGTGGAGGCAAAGGAGAGATTGCGAAAGATGTCTTTAACAAAAGGTCAAAGGGTTGTTAATGCTGGTGGTGGTGCTGGCTAGAGGAGGTGTTAATGGTGACATTAAGAGTGGAAAACAGAAAGTGATAGTGGCCAGACCAGGGTAAGCACTCTGGAAAGTGACAGAAAGTGACACCCGAGTTCAAAATCTTCTTCATACGGACTGGAAACGTTAACTCTGTTTCTCTCTCCACAGATGCTGCCAGACCTGCTGAGCTTTTCCAGCATTTTCTGTTTTTGTTTCAGATTTCCAGCATCTGCAGTATTTTGCTTATTAAAAAGAGGCTGTTTTGTTGACAGTCACACATCATCCAATTGGGTAATGAGTCTTTTTGCTTTCCAGTTGTGTAGGAGGGCATTCTCCTTGGTGTCCTGGTCAATGTATCTCCATCAACTACAAACATTGGATAATTTAGTCATTATTTAATTGCTGCCTGTGTGAGTTTGCTACGTGCAAATTGGTTGTCATTCTTCTTATGTAACAATAGTGACAAAAAGTTATTTTTTGGCTGTAAAGTGCTTTGAGCTATAATGACATCATGAAGGCTGTATATAAATACATATGTGTATATGTGTCCCACACTGATGATTGACCAGACAATTTATTGCTGGTGGAATATTACTCAGGAGATGTAATGACTTAGTGTATCGGACAGGTTTCTACTTGAAACAGATAACTTTATTATACAGAGCTCTTTCAGAAGCTACATGCTTGAACCAAATCCACAACTGGAAAGCAATGACTCCCTGGAAACACATGCTTAGGGCTGATTCATCAAGAACAATCGTGTGACCCCCTAATAGACAGTAGGAAAGGTTATACCTTTAATCACGATATTTCCTCCCCCTTTAGTTTTTTTTTTACATTTCCTATTTACAAAGAACATTTTAATCCACAACATATACATTTATACAGGTCAGGTGATTGAAGATGAAGTCTCTGAGGTGGTTTTCTTATTTGGTTAGAGTGGCATAGCTCTACCACTTGAGGTTCTCCCACTAGATCGACATGATCATGAACTGCAGCATCAGGTATATCAGTAGAAAGTGGCAGTTCAGGGTTAGGCAACTCTACAGAGATGTCAGCCATGCCTATTCTAGGTCGATCTTCCACCTCAAAGATTAATGGTTCGATGTTAATCACAGGTGGAATAGCTGGTTGGTGGAATGTCTCTGTATCCCTAAGATGATCCACAAGCTTTCGAACAATTCAGTCTTCCAATTCCACCTGGAATAACAAGGGACCAGTTTCTGAGACAATTGTACCAAGAACCCAACAAGGTCCACTTTCAAAATTCCGCACGAAAACTTATCCCCTACAGTAAATCTTCGAGCTTTGCTATGAGTATCGTGATTCAATTTTTGATTACTCTGATTCTTTTCTACCTTCCCCTCTAAGTTTGGAAATGCCAGACTTAACCTTATACGTAGGCTGCGTTTCATCAATAATTCTGACGGCGTTGAACCCGTATTTGAATGAGATGTATAATAACTGAGGAAAGTGGAAAAGTCAAGCTTCTAGAGTACCTTCTGATAACCTCTACATCCCTGATTTGAAAGTTTGCACAGCTCTTTCAGCTAGTCCATTTGATGAAGGATGATATGGTGCTGCCTTAATATGTCTGATTCGATTTAAATTCATGAATCTCTGAAACTCTGTACTGGTAAAGACAGTACATTATCCGAAACGATGACTTCCAGTAGGCCATGTAAACGAAAACATTGACGCAGCTTTTCAATAGTTGTGCTTGATGTCAGTGATCTGACTTCATACACATCCATCCATTTAGGAAGTGCATCTATGATCAATTAAAACATGGTACCTGAGAATGGACCTACATAAACAATATGTAGTCTAACCCAGCGTTAACCAGGTCACTCCCACGAATGCAGTGGAGCTGAAACAGGCAATTTCTGTTGTTGCTGACAATGGAGACAGTGCTGGACCATGTTTTCAATGTCACTGTCTATACCTGGCCACCAGACATAGCTTCACGCAATCAATTTCATCTTTGATATGGCTGGATATACACCGTGAAGCTCTGTCAAGAGTGGGTCCTCTTCCTTGTAAAGGGACAACAACTATTGATCCCCACAACAAGATTCACCTTGACAACTTAACTCTGTTTTACGGGCATGGAATGCTCTCGTCTCTTCAGACACTGGGGAATCCGACCACCCGTGCAATACAAGGTCTCGGACTTCTGATAAAATTGGATCTCTGTTTGTCTAATTCTTATTTGCTTCACGCACACAAGCGAAGAGTTCAAAAAATTCAGTGGAAGCACAACTTCTTGTGGCACTGGAGCATGTACAATGTTATCTGGTAACAGGAGATGACTGAGTGCGTCCACATTTGCAACATGCAAGCCAGGACAGTGCATAAAGGTGTACTCTTATGCCGATAAAATCAAATCCCAACATTGGATTATTGCTGATGATATCGATGGAATGGCCTCATCCTGACTGAATACACCCGTTAATGGTTTATAGTCCGGCATAATAATGAAATGTTGTCCATGCAGGTACTGGCGGAATTCCTTCACTCCGAATATCACTGACAAACCTTCTTTTTCTAGTTGGGAATAACCCTTCTCGGCTGCTGAGAGGGTTCTGGAGGTGTAGCCAATTGGCCTTTCGGATCTGATTTCTGTCTCCTCTTCTGTTTAGCACAGAGTACAGTCTCATCTTTCGTTTTGATTTCACAGTCGGCCAAATTTCTCTCTGGTGAAATCTCAACTTGGTTCACATTGGTAGCTGAGCTCCCCATGGCTTCATTACCCACTCGCCTCTTGAAAAGCTCCACAACTTTTCCTTCAAATGCCTCCCTTTTGTTTCATTCAGCTGATTCCTCAGCTCTTCTGTCTCTTTCTTGCATCTCCTGGCTTTTTCCTGGAATATTGAACATAGTTGGGTCTTCTCTGCCAACTGTTTCTTCAGTTTGTTCAGAGTAGCACTAAATTCATTTTGTTTCTCTTCCTGATTTTCCAGAGGAACCAACTCTGACCTGAGGGATCCTTGCAGCCTGTGAAGGTCCTTCGAATCTCCTAACTCATTCCAAAATACACAGTGACATTCCCTTAGAAATTCAGGAACTCCTCCTGTTCTCACTTGAAATATTTCAAACCAGCTGAGTTTAATTGTTTGTAACCAGTCTCGGCCCAGGAGACATGGTCCTTCACCTGTCACTCTCACTATGATCACTGGAAGCTGGGCTGTCTGTTGCCTATAGGACACAGGTACTGTGGTGATGCCCTTTACCTGTGTGGGTTCTCCAGTGTATATCTTCAGTTGAGCCGTGGTTCACTCCAGATTCAGTGGCCGGGCACCTTTATTTAGGTATTTAAATGTGTGCTCTCCCAGCGCTGTGACTGAAGCTCCCATATCCACCTTCATTGTTAGTGGCTTCCCATTCACTTTAATTGCGATGGTTATAGGTTCAGTTATTACTGCTTTGACATTGTACAGGGAATAGACATCAGTATCGGCAGCTTCAGGTTCTGTTATATTATTCACTTCAATCATTTTGGTTTGCTGCCTTATAGGCTGTTTCGATTTCGCTCTGCATTGCTTTATTACCTGCCCTTTCTTGTGGCAGTGATGGTATTCTGCCTCTTTGAATCTGCAGATGTCTGGTACGTGGTTACTCCCACATCTGTAACAGATTTGACTTCGGGTTCGCTGCCAAAATGCTTCCAATGGGCCTTTCCATTTTTCTAGCAGCAGAGACTGTCTCCCGCTTCGCTGCTGTGTCTCTGGTTTTCACGTCACACCTGGCGGTCGGTTCCTGCCCCACAAGGTGGACGATGCCATGTTGAACTATCTGTAAAGTCTGTGAGTCTCTCTGCGGTGAGGGCTATTTCCAGGGTGTGCTTCAAATCGATGTCGACTTCTGCAAGTAAATGGTGCTGAATGGCGTCATTGTGAACTCCACAATCTAATCGGTCCTGCAACATCTCATTGAGTGTGTCTCTGAAGTCTCAGTGCTCAGTCAACTGCTTCAACTTCACTCTATAGGTTGCGATGGACTCTCCTGGGGTCCTTACTCTGGATTTAAATTGAAACCTCTGCATTATTATGGATGATTTCAGCTGAAAATGCGTCTTCACAAGGTCAACTAATTCATTAAAAGATTTAGAATTGGGCGCGTTAGGATGAGATTGTGTGTCTTGCTACCACAGACAATAAAAAGGATTGCTTTCTGTTTCTCCTCTGCAGTAATTTCATTCACCACAAAATAAAAACCAAAGCGCTCTACTTACAGGCTCCAGTCTCCCATGGATGTGTCATAAGGGTCGACTCTGTCGAAGAGCAGCCTGACTGGTGAGTATACTTTTCTTTTTTTCTTAAGAGCTGATATACTCACATTCACAAGGTGAGGTGCAGCATTGGGGTTATTTTACCCTCATCCCTAAGTGATGGAACGGACAGGTTTCTACTTAATTTAATTACGAAGAGCTCTTTCAGAAGCTACATCATAAACCAGATCCATCCCTAGAAAGCCACGCCCCCTCAGATGACCCACACTTAGGGCTCATTCATCAAGAACAATCACATGACCCTTAATAGGCAGTAGGAAAAGCCAACCTTCAATCACTACATAACACCAAGAAAGATCCCTGATTTGGATAGCAGGAACAAAGGGACCTTGGCATGTGTGTCCATAGATCTCTGAAGGGGGAGGGGCATGTTAGTGGGGTGGTGAAAAAGGCATATGGGACACTTCCCTTTATCAATCAAGGCATAATTACAAAAGTAGGGAGGTCATGTTGGAGTTGTATAGAACCTTGGTGAGGCTACAGCTGGAGTACTGTGTGCAGTTCTGGTTACCACATTATAGGAAGGATGTGATTGCACTGGAGGGGGTGCAGAGGAGATTCTCCAGGATGTTGCCTGGGATGAAACATTTAAGTTATGAAGAGAGGTTGGATAGACTTGGGTTGTTTGCGTTGGAGCAGAGAAGACTGAGGGGCGACCTGATCGAGGTGTACAAGATTATGAGGGGCATGGACAGGGTGGATAGGGACCAGCTGTTCCCCCTAGTTGAAGGGTCAGTCATGAGGGGACACAAGTTCAAGGTGAGGGGCAAGAGGTTTAGGGGGGATATAAAGGAAAACTTTTTTACCCAGAGGGTGGTGACGGTCTGGAATGCGCTGCCTGGGAGGGTGGTGGAGGGGAGTTGCCTCACATCCTTTAAAAAGTACCTGGATGAGCACTTGGCACGTCATAACATTCAAGGCTATGGGCCAAGTGCTGGTCAATGGGATTAGGTAGGTAGGTCAGGTTGTTTCTCACGTGTCGGTACAGACTCGATGGGCCGAAGGGCCTCTTCTGCACTTGTGTGATTCTGTGATTATGGCACCTTTGGCATCCAGCTAACCCACCAAGACAGTCCTCGCTTACATTCAAAGAATGGTGGCTCTGACAGTGCAGCACTCCCTCAGGACTGCCATGGAGTGTCGACCCGAGTTTTCTGCTCAAGTCTCAGGGGTGGGACTTGAACCCACAACCAGCTGCAACAGTGCAGCCCACTTTCTTCCTCTCTGTTGACCCATGGTTGAGAGTGAAGCAGAATCCCAGGGTCCTGAAAAACGTGTTTCTGAACAAATCCACTTACTCTGAGTGGCAGTGAAAGAGTTAATGGGCCTGACTGAGAAACAAACTGCACAAACCCTCTCACTATATACACACAGCAACAAGAAGCACAGAACTAAACAAATAATGACTTTGTTTGAAAGTGGATGATTGAACTTGACAACATCAAGAAGTTGCATCTATATAGCACCTTTAAAGTAGTAAAACATTTCAAAGGTTGGTGAAAAGTTGGCAGGGAAGATCCCTGCCAATATGTCAACTGCCTTACAGCCATTTAACACTATATGGAGCGTTGATTGGCTGGAGGCGGGACTTCTGACTCCCACTCAGGAAGAAGTCCCGCCCCAGAGAGCTGCTGGCCAATCTGATTGGCACTCAGCTTTATATGCCCAGCAGCACCACTGGGAGTGGTGGCCAGTGATGGGACTACAGGCAATCCCCAGATTCTAAGCACGGGAGCCCAGGACAAATGTAGATCCAAGGGGACAGGAGCTGATGACCTGGGGAGAAGGGCAAGTGCAGGGGCGATGAGGTGGGCTTGTGTTAAAGGCCGGGGACGGAGGAAGCTACCAGGGGTTGAGGGAGGTGCACTCACCCTTTCCCACCCTAGGCTTGACCTGCTGGATTTCCCCTGCACTGTGCCCCCACCACCCCACCCCCCAACGCCCCAGACCTCCCCCCCACCGGCCTCAAAATTGCAGCCGGGCACAAAGCGGCCTTTAAATGGTCAATAACTGGCCACATAGTGGTCCCACCCTAGGCCTCGGCCGTCCCCTGTAAAATTTCCGACAGGGTCGGGGTCAGGCAGGTAGGCGGTGGGGAGGCCATCTGGTGACTTTTTGGACCCTCCCCTACCCCATGCAACCCCCCCTCCCCACACCCCTCACCACCCCCCCACACCCCAGCTTCCCACACCCCCCAACCACCCCCCCCAACACTCCACCCCCAATCAGCAATCATGCCAACGGGGGCCTGTAAACATCTGCCCCACAATGTTTCACAGGAGCTTCGACAAGCAAAATTTGACATCGAGCTGCGTAAGGAGATATTTGGAATGGTGACCAAAAGCTTGGTCAAAGACATAGGTTTTAGGAAGCATTCCACGAAAGGCAAGAATGTTTTAGAGAGAGAATTCCAGAGCTTAGGGCCTGGGCAGCTGGAGGCAACGTAAATTAAACACTATCCTCGTCACCTTACCAAGTCTCAAGTGACAACAGTAAATCTAATTTATTCCACTGTCTCTCCCCGCTGGGCTCGGTTTCATTGAGGCAGGCATATTTGTTGCGCTGCCATCATTACTTTGTCATTCAGATATCCTGCGAGAGCCACTTGCCATTGTAAGAGGCTGGCAGCAATAATCATAAATGGCGGCACCAATTTTAGAATTAAACATTGCGGCAATGCTATTCCTGTTGACTAAATGACCTTTTTGTCATGACTGATTTATTCATGACGGAATATTTGTTCATCCGAATCAACCTCAAGTGCATTTGATGTTTTTGTTGCTTCAACTTCCCTTGACACTCTCTAATCTCCAACATCTCTCCCTTCACTGCATCTCCTCTTGTCTAGCTCTTGGCCTTTAATCACCAAATGACATCACCCTGTATAGTCACATCCTCCCCACATCATAGTCTCCAACCTATGATTACACCATCATACACAATCCCATCCCCTGCTTGCTCCCTAGGTGTCAGCCTCGGCTCAGTTAGTAGCACTCGCATCCCTGAGTCAGAAGACTCGTGGGTTCGACTCCTACTCCAGGATGTGAGTGCAAAAGTCTAGGTTGCTGCCTCCAGTGCAGTACTGAGGGAGTGCTGCACTGTTGAAGGTGCTGCCTGTCAGGTGAGGTGTCAAAATGAGCCTCTGCCTGTCCTCTAGGGTGGCTCTAAATGATCCTGAAGCACTATTCTGAAGAAGAGAAGTGGAGTTACCTCTGGTCTCCTGGCCAATATTTATCCCTCAATCAACATCACAAAACTGGCCACTATCATGTTGCTGGGTGTGCAGTTTGGCTGCCAGTGACTGACAATAGAATAGTGACTACAGTCACTACAACACACAAGAAGCTTCACACCATCCAGGACAAAGCAGCCTGTATGATTGGCACCCTATCCACCACATTCAACATTCACTCCCTCCACCACCAACATGCAGTGTGTACCACCTACAAGATGTACTGCAGCAACTTACCAAGGTTCATTCAACAGCACCTTCCAAATCCACAACCTCTATACCTAGAAGGAAAAGGCCAGCATGACACATGGGAACACTACCACCTGCAAGTTCCCCTCCAAGCCACACACCATCCTCTCTTAGAAATATATCGGCCGTTCCTTCACTGTCACTGAGTCAAGATCCTGGAACTCCCTCCCTAACAGCACTGTGGGTGTACCTACACCACATAGACTGCAGCAGTTCAAGAAGGCAGCTCATCATCACCCTTTCAAGGGCAACTAGGGATGGGCAATAAATGCTGGCCCAGCCAGCGAAGCTTACATCCCATGAAAGAATTAAAGAAAAGTTCAAAAGTAGGTCATGTGTGGTGTTTGAGACGTTCTGTGATCATGAAAGGCGCTATATAAGTGCGGGGCCTTCTTTCTTTGATTCCCATCTGACATTCTCTAGTCTCCGAAGAGAGTTTCCAACACCCTCTACCTCCCCCGATGCACAGTTACTAAGACACTGTAGTGACCAAACACTGATAACAAGGACCAAAGTTCAAATAAGGATTGCCGCACCTCAGATGCACAAGTAGTCAGCCCAGATTCGATCTGGATCTAGTTCAGGTGCTGGTCCCATATATTAAAAAAAGCTGAGTGAAGCCCTAACAAGGAACCGGAGCAGGAAAGGCCAAGGATCCATCCCCTGCCTGAGAAAGCTTGCCTCAGCCGGGTGCAGTGGGGGGAAGTATAGGCCGCAGCAAACCTGAGCTGGGACAGGGAAGGAAGCAACTTAAATAAAAGCAAAATGCTGCGGGTGCTGGAGAAATCTGAAATAAAAACAGAGAACGCTGGAGAAACTCAGCAGGTCCGGCAGCATCTGTGGAGAGAGAGACAGGGTTAACGTTTTGAGTCCCCTATGACTCTTCTTCAGAGGAAATAACTTCATTTTCTAATATGTTTTCCAATAGGAATAATATGAATCATAGGATCATAGAAATTTACAACATGGAATGAGGCCATTAGGCCCATCATGCCCTTGCTAGCCGACAAGTAGCCATCCAGCCTCATCCCACTTTCCAGCTTTTGGGCCATAGCCTTGTACGATTTTTCACTTGTAAGTGAATATCTGGCTGCTTTTTAAATGTTATGAGAGTTTCTGTCTCTACCGCCTGTAAGATCAGAAAACTCTCCAATTTTATGAAACATAAACAAAACCCCAAAACCCATGGATGCAAGTAGTCCAAATAAACAGGCCAAATCTCAACACAAAAAACACATGGGGCAGGCTACACTGTTGATTCTCAAAGCCGTCCAATATCGAAGCAAAACCAATGCCATGAGAGGACACTGGGACATCATCACAACAAGGACACAAAGTGGCTGACATCAGGTAACTCAGTTAAGAAGTTGAGAAGGCCATTGTAACATTGGTCCCAAACAGTCATCATACCAACAACATCAACAGCGGCTAAGAATGAGAGGAACCTTTTACAAGCACATCAGTCTGGGAGCCAAAGATATTTCACCTGCATGGGATCCTTTGTTTCAATTGTGGAAGCAACATCAGCGATGAATGGGGCTGTCTGGCCCAAGGCAAGTAACAAATTTAAGAGATTGGGGGGGCTAAGCACTGACCATCCGGCAGGATGACTTCAGGAAATGTTTTTTGTTATTTTCGATCAGGATCACCATAAAAGGCCAAAGTTGAACGGTCCAGCACTGCAGTCAGAAGGAGGGCCAGGGCTGGTCACCTTGACCCAGGCCTACCTTCAACCCCGGACAGACCAGCTGTGTTGAGGATTGTAAGTGTTTCCAGCCAAATCATGGTGATATTGGCTTGAAGGTTTTGGAATGCAGTCAAGTAAGAGAGTCAGGAGCGGTCAATTTGACTTGCGGACCTACAATTTTCACCAGAGGGACCAACTGTTTATTAGCCTCGGCTAATAAAAGCAAGTATCCTACATCAGATATGAGGTACCTTCTCTTCATCTATGTGCAAATATTCATGGCAAAATATTGGGGCTATTCAAAGAACACAGTTAGCAAAGATTAGTTTTGGATGAGTCTTGCTGTTCCATCAAATGATTTGAAAATTAATTCTGTGATCAGCCAGCCCCCAGTAGGGAGAAGCACTTGAAGGAGAACATCTGGGGAATTAGCCACTCCGTCATACAAAACAAGGGTATTGCTGAAAAAAAGAGGGGAGTTGTAAGTTATCAGCAAAATCCAAGGGGCTTTGGGGCTGAGGCTTAAAGGGTAATTTAAGGGTAACAACAAAATCCTGAGGGGTTTAGGTTGAGCTGAGGAAGGTTTTGGGCAGAAACAGGGTTGTCAATCGACTCTGATCAGTCGAGGTGTTGCCATGGAGAATGCACCAGTTATTGTCCCCCCACCAGCCCCTCCCCCTCCAACCTCAAGCTCTTGTTTAATTTTTTAAAAGTGCAATGCCTGGACATGTTCCTTTTGTCTGCAGAGGACTGGTTCCTGCAGGGGTTTTGCCTGGGATTTTTAATAAGTCGTGGATTTATTTTTTATGTATTTACACGAAACCAAGGTTAAATCGTGGAGGGACTTAAGTCGGGCTAACCAATGAAGTGTTGTGTAGTGTCATTTGCACTTGTTTAGAGCTCTTGTATCAGGGCATTGGGAGCATTTTAATGAACCAAACCCCGTGTCTGTGTAATTTTGCCTATTATAAAATCCTAAAGCCAAGAACCATCAGCAAGGGGAAACGGGAGCGTGAACCTCTTACACACCCTCTCAGGCAATGAATTCCAGATCCTCACCACCTTCTGGGTGAAAATCCTCCCCCCACCCCCCAAATCCCCTGTAAACCTCTTACCTTAAACCTATGCCCCTGATTAATTAAGGACTCCTCAACCAATGCCTTTCAATCCACTCTATCTAGGCCCCCTCAGGATTTTATACACTTCGGTGAGGTCTCCCCTCAGCCTCCTCTGTTCCAAAGAAAATAATCCCAACCTGTCCAATCTTTCCCCATAACAAAAATTCTCTAACCCAGGCAACTTCCTCGTAAATCTCCTCTGTATCCTCTCTAGGGCAATTACATTTTCCCTCCAGTACTATAGTTCCTATAATACTGCATTCAGTACTCCAGCTCTGGTCTAACTAGCGTTTTATACAGTTACAGTTCCATACTCTTGTATTCTGTGCCTCGGCTAATAAAAGCAAGTATCCCACATCAGATATGAGGTACCTTCTCTTCATCTATGTGCAAATATTCATGGCAAAATATTGGGGCTATTCAAAGAACACAGTTAGCAAAGATTAGTTTTGGATGAGTCTTGCTGTTCCATCAAATGATTTGAAAATTAATTCTGTGACCAGCCAGCCCCCAGTAGGGAGAAGCACTTGAAGGAGAACATCTGGGGAATTAGCCACTCCGTCATACAAAACAAGGGTATTGCTGAAAAAAAGAGACATGCTGTCAAAGCTTTTCATCTTGCACTCACCAGGACAGACACATGAATGTCAAATTTCAAAGGGAACAACAATTTATACTGAAACAAAGAAACAAAGAAAAGTACAGCACAGGAACAGGCCCTTCGGCCCTCCAAGCCTGCACCGATCATATTGCCGGTCAAACTAAAACATTTTGCACTTCCGGGGTCCATACCCCTCTATTCCCATCCTATTCATGTATTTGTCAAGCTGCCTCTTACACACCACCATTGTACCTGCTTCCACCACCTCCTCTGGCAGCGAATTCCAGACACTCACTACCCTCTGCATAAAAAACTTGCCCGGACATCTCCTCTAAAGTTTTCTCTTCTTACCTTAAATCTATGTCCCCTAGTAATTGACTTTTCCACCCTGGGAAAAAGCTTCTGACTATCTACTCTGTCCATGCCACTCATAATTTTGTAAACTTCTATCAAGTCGCCCCTCAATCTCCGTTGCTCTAGTGAGAACAATCCGAGTTTCTCCAACCTCTCCTCATAGCTAATAACCTCCAGACCAGGCAGCATCCTGGTAAACCTCCTCTGCACCCTCTCCAACGCCTCCATATCCTTCTGGTAATGTGGTGACCAGAATTGCACGCAATATTCCAAGTGTGGCCTAACCAAGGTTCTATACAGCTACAGCGTGACTTCCCAGCTTTTATACTCAATACCCCTGCCAATGAGAGCAAGTATGCCATATGCCTTCCTGACTACCTTATCCACCTGCATTGCCACTTCCAGTTATAAAAACAAAAAAACTGCGGATGCTGGAAATCCAAAACAAAAACAGAATTACCTGGAAAAACTCAGCAGGTCTGACGTCAACTCTTTTCTTCTCCGCCGATGCTGCCAGACCTGCTGAGCTTTTCCAGGTAATTCTGTTTTTGTTTTGCCACTTCCAGTTACCTGTGGAACTGTTCACCTAGATCCCTCTGCCCGTCGATGCACTTAAGGGTTCTGCCATTTACTGTATAATCCCTGCCTGTATTAGACCTTCCAAAAAGCATTATCTCGCATTTGTCCAGATTAAATTCCATCTGCCATTTCTCCACCCAAGTCCCCAATCGATCTATATCCCATTGTATCCTTTGACAATCCTCTTCACTATCTGCAACTCCTCCGATCTTAGTGTCGTCTGCAAACTTACTAATTAGCCCAGTTACATTTTCCTCCAAATCATTTACGTATACTACAAACAGCAAAGGTCCCAGCACTGATTCCTGCGGAACTCCATTGCATGAGGAAAGCATGCTGATTGAACAATTCTGATTGTGCTAAGAAATATACTAACAGCCAATTCAAGATTATCAATCAGGCTTGCAATGCAACTCACTTATGCTTGCTAGAAGCTACATATATTCATATGCAGGAACCAGTCCTCTGCAGGCAAAAGGGAAATGTCCAGGCATTGCACTTTTTTTGAATTAAACAAGAACTTGGGGGGGAGACAATAGCTTCTTGATGCATTCTCCATGGGAACACCTTGACTAATCAGAGTTGACTTGATAACCAAACAGCGCTCTTTACTCATGCAGGATAAATTGTTGCTCCCTTTGAAATTTGGCATTCTTGCATCTGTCCTGATGAGTGCAAAACAAAAAGCTTTGACAGCATGTCTCTTTTTACAGCACCATTCTTAATGGGACAGCTCGTGATTCCCTGGGGTTTACCCCTGCAGCTGTGGCCTTGCAGTGGGAAATCACCTCACAAACCTATATCCTCCCAAACAAAAACAAGTTTCTAGTTTGTGAACAGCTGCCTGGTGTCTGTTCTATATTAGATCTGAATGGCTGCCTGTCAGTCACAGCTGTTAACGAACATTGAGGGGATTAACTGTTCTGGTCGCTGTGAGTAGTCATCTGCACATTAAGGAAGATCTCCTGCCCGGATTCTTTTTTGAGGTAAACACTGACCGGTAGCGATTTTCACTCTTCAGCGTAGTGATAAACTTCAAAAGATCAAAAATCAGGACTTTTCACAACCTCGAAAGTGCTGTACAGGCAACCAATTACTTTCTGAAATGTGGTCCCTGTTAAAATGTAGGAAGTGTGACCGCTGATTTGCACACAGCAAGGTCCCAAAAGCAGCACTGCAATAATGACCAGGTAATCTGTGTCACTGATGGCGCTTGAGAGATAAATATTGACCAGGACACCAGGGAGAACGCCCTGGCACTTCTCGGAAATACCTGCAAGTGTAGACAGAGCCTCAGTTTAACATCACATCCAAAAGACAACACCTCTGTCAATGAAGTGCTCCACAGGACAGTCAGCTGAAATATTATACACGAGACTCAGTAGGACTTTAACCCCCCACCGCCCAGTCTTCTGACACAGATGCTATCAACTGCACCACAGCACTGTGTCAATGTAGCTTGCTGCACACTGTCAGTGACAACTGCGAATTAATAACCTTACTCTTTTTTTATCCTTTTAAGAGGTGTCACTGGCTAGGCCAGCATTTTTATTGCCCATTCATGATTGCCCATGAGAAGGTGATGGTGACCCGCTGGGGAGGCAGTGGCATAGTGGTATTGTCACTGGACTAGTATTCCAGGGACCCAGGGCAATGCTCTGGGGACCTGAGTTTGAATCCCACCACAGTAAATGGTGAAATTTGAATTCAATAAACATATGGATCTAATGATGACCATGAAACCTTTGCCGATTGTTGTATAAATCCATCTGGTTCACCAATGTCCTTTAGGGAAAGAAATCTGCCGTCCTTACCTGGTCTGGCCCACATGTGACATCAGACCCCCAGCAATGTAGTTGACTCTTAAAATTGCCTCTGAATAAGGGATGGGCAATAATTGCTGGCCTTGCCAGCGACATCCACACACCATGAACAGAGAAAAAAAGTCCATGTGATGTAGGTACACCCACAGTGCTGTTAGGAAGGGAGCTCCAGGATTTTGATCCAGCGACAGTGAAGGAACGGCGATATATTTCCAAGTCAGGATGGTGCGTGACTTGGAGGGGACCTTGCAGGTGGTTGTGTTTCCATGCATCTGCTGCCCTTGTCCTTCTAGGTGATAGAGGCTACGGGTTTGGAAGGTGTTAAAGGGCTGCCCTGGTTAACTCCTGCAGTGAATTCCTGGGACTGAGATGATCGACCTCCAACAACCACAACCATCTTCCTTTGTGCTAAGTGTGACTCCAACCAGTGGAGGGTTTTCCCCCGATTCCCATTGACTCCAGTTTTGCTAGGGTTCCGTGATGCCACACTCAGTCAAATGCTGCTTTGATGTCAATGGTAGTCACTCTCACTTCACCTCTGGAGTTCAGCTCTTTCAGCCAACTTTGGACTAATGCTGTAATGAGGGCAGGAGCTGAGTGGCTTGTGGAACCCAAACTAAGTGCCAGTGAGCAAGTTATGGCTAAATAAGTGCCAATTGATAGCACTGTCCACAATACCTTCCATCTCTTTGCTGATGATTGAGAGTAGACTGATGGGGCGGTAATTGGCCTGGTTGGATTTGTCCTGTTTTTTATGGACTGGACATACTTGGGCAGTTTTCCACATAGCCATGTAGATGCCAGCATTGTAGCTGTACTGAACCAGCTTGGCTAGGGGCACAGCTAGTCCTGGAGCACAAGTCTTCAGTAATATTGACAGAATGTTGTCAGGGTCCATAGCTTTTGCAGTATCCAGTGCCTTCAGCCGTTTCTTGATATCATGTGGAGTGAATCGAATTGGCTGAAGACTGGCATCTGTGATGCTGGGGACCTCCGGAGGAGGCCGAGATGGATCATTCACTCAGCACTTCTGGCTGAAGATCGTTGCAAATGCTTCAGCCTTGTCTTTGGCACTGATGTGCTGGACGCCTCCATCATTGAGGATGGGGATATTTGTGGAGCGTCCTCCACCAGTAAGTTGTTTAATTGTCCATCACCATTCAAGATGGACGTGGCAAGACTGCAGAGCTTAGATCTGATCCGTTGGTTGTAGAATCACTCAGCTCTGTTTATTGCTTGCTGCTTATGCTGCTCGACACACAAGTATTCCTGTGTTATATCTTCACTAGGTTGACACCTCATTTTGAGCCATGCCTGGTTCTGCTCCTGGCATGCCCTCCTCTGCTCTTCACTGAACTTCATTAAAATAGCAGACAAAAAAACCTCACATGTGTTTGTACATTAAATCCAAATGTGTGATTTCAAATCATATCTCCTTCCAACTTGAAAATGTCTTTATTTTCAGTGACCTCAATAGCTCGATGTACAATAAAAATATTGCAAGGAAAAGCTAAAATTCTGTTAAATATATCAGATTTCATCAATCTAGATTTTTGCATTACAACCATGAACAACAGCACAAATAAACTTTATCTTAGATCGTCAAAAAGTTTTCAATCTCACATTATCTTTAGAGTCCGGTAAGACGTTATAAAACACATAGACCAATGCTTTTACTGCCCTCTCTAAGCTTTTCCCCTACTGAAGGCATTTCTAGACTCTACTGATGGCATTTTTGAGGTACAATTTCATAGGTGCTGGATGCCATCCAGTATCTCACTAAAAATGGCCAGGGTACCATATGTTGATTCAGACAGTGAACATCTGGATGCAATTGAACAATGGGCTCTTTCAGAGCCAAGCGTTGGACTGTCCTCACCCAGTACACATGCAAACACACACTGACTGATGATCAGGAATATTTTAGCAGTGAGCAGGCATACCATGCGTTCCAAATGTGTTGCATGCTATCACATCCCATCTCTTGCTCACATGCACATTTGACATCACCTCAATGCTTAAATGGGGACCATTCTTACCCATCACCCGTTGCTGAGGCGAATGTGCTCTGTGAGGTCAAAGGTGCAGTCCCACCTTTTGGAAACTGGCCATCTCCCAAAATCAGCAGATTGCACATTTTGAGAAGTTGACTTCCTTGAGAGTCCATTTAACCTTCGCTATTAAGGGAATGGCTGGGCCTGTGTAAGAGGAATGAAAATTTCCAATTTTGACCCTCTTGACCCTCAACCCTGCAATGCGAACTTTGATTACCTAGAAGATTCTGCACCTCTTATTAAACCACAGAAAAACCCATGATCCTCACTCTCTCTCCCAGAGTCTCCTTGGCCTACATGTGACTCCAGATCCACAACATTGTGGTTGACTATTAAATGTCCTCTAAGCAAGGGCAATTAGAGATGGGCATAAAATGCTGGCCTAGCCAGCAATGTCCACATCCTATTAAAAAAATTGCTGGGAAAAGGCTGATGTAACGTGTAAGACTACATGAAAATTAAAGTTTATTGCAGACTCTGGCTTACGTGCTAGAGGACCCATTCCCAGTACAGTAACGTAATACAGTTTGAATTGTGCCGTACTATTGCTCAACTAGGGAGACATAGAACATAGACAATTATTTACTGTTGAATAACTGACTTCAACCCTGAGAAAGTCTGGTCCTCTGAAGTTCTACATTTCAAAGAAGGTGAGAGCTGATTCCTGCCCTCTTGCCTTGTGGTGATAAAATGTATGCACACCGAATGGATAAGCATTCCCCCCAAACCATCTCCCCTGTGACCCCCTCCCCCTGTTCCCCCACCCCCCAACCCTGTCTCCCTCTCTTGCCATCATTCAGCTCTGCCTGGGTCTCTCCTCAATCCAAGTGGTGTAGTACCAGCAGCAGCCACTGCCTCCTGGGTGACGCCACTGTGTACAGAAGAGCTACCAGCCTCTAATTGGCTGGCAGCTTTTGAAAGGTGGGACTTCCACCACTGCCCCCCACCCCCCCACCTCCCTGGGGCCCTTGATCCCAGGAGAAGGGCTGCCTCTGTCCTGTTAAGTGCCTGATAGGCACAAGGTATGGCAGGCCTTCCTGAAAAGAAGCGATGTGTCCACATCTCACGGAAGAACAAAAAAGTACTCCCTAAACCCACCATTTTGACCAAGCTTTCATTTGTCCTCATATCACCTTATGTGGTTCAGTGTCAAATCTTGCTTGATATCACTCCTGTGAAGTGCCTTGAATGGTTTACAATGTTAAAGTTGCTATATAAATGCAAGTTGTTGTTGTAACTATTGTTCTGCAGACAACTCTGCACCAGGATGCAAGTGGCTAAGAAGTACGTGCCCAATTTTGGTGTTCATCAAAAGATGGCCTGCTACTCAAGACGTTGCATATGAATCTCCAACATCAACTGGACTAGGCAGGCAGGAACTTGGTGTAAGGTCTTGTCAAAGAATGTCACCTCCAACAATGCAATGGCACCTCAGCACTGCACCAAAATGTCAGCCTAGATTACCTGCCCAGCTCCCAGTGCCCAACTGCCTTAACACTTTGCCTGCAACAACCTTTTCATAATCAGCCGAACTTCAGTTAGATCAACTTGGCAAACGAGACAAGGCCCAACTTAACCTTTCGTTACAACATAAATTGATGCCTGAAGTTACCTCCATACCTTCTAAAGGATATTAATTCTCTGTCTCTCAATCACAGCTTTGAATCTCAATTGTGTTTTAACTTAAGATATAGGAACAGGAGTAGGCCATTTGGCCCCTCAAGCTGGCTCCACCATTCAAGATCATGGCTGATCTGATCTTGTCCTCAACTTCACTTTCTTGCCTCTTCCCATAACCCTCGCCTCCCCTTTAGTTTGAAAATCTGGCTATCTCAGCCTTGAATATATTCAATGACCCATCCTCCACTGCTCTCTGGGTTGGAGAATTCTAAAGATTCATGACTCTCTGAGAGAAGAAATCCCTCCTCAACTCTGTCTTAAATGGGTGACCCCCTTATTCTGAGACTATGTCCCCAAGTTATAGATTTCCTCCACGAGGGGAAACACTCTCTCAACATCAACCTCATCAGGACCCCTCAAAATTTTATTTGTTTCATTAGAATCACCTCTCATTCTTCTAAACTCCAAAAAGAATAGGCCTGCTCAACATTTCTTCATAAGGACACCTTCATCTCAGGAATCAACCTAGTGAACTTCCTTGGACTGCCCCCTAACCCCAACCCTAACCCTAACACCATCCCTCCTTAAAGTAACAGCTTCTCCTGATTAAAGAGGGATTTAGCTCCTTTTAGAATGGTGAAGACAGGTTAATCTTGATAATCCCTGCCTGCCCTCACTTTGTATTTTTAGACCCTAATGAGAAGGGATTAGAATACTCCAAGTGTCACTGTGTCTTGGCCTAAATAGCCAAGTGGTTATGGTACTGGGTTTGTAACCCCAAGATCAAGAGTTCAAATCTCATAATGGCAAACTATGTAACTCCATCTGAAACAGATGGAAACAGGTTTGTACTTGAAAGAGTTACTGTTTGCATTATAAAGGATTCCCAAGTGCCAACTGTGATTAAATATATCCTTGGAGGTTTCAACACATGACTTACCCTCACGCTCCAGCCATTAGTTGGCCAACACATCCATCCTTGTGACATACAGCCTTCCTACACCAATTGGAAAGCAAAAAGACTCATCACCCAATTGGATAATACTTGACTGTCAGCCAAACAGGCCTTTTTTCCCCCCACTTTTAATATTTTTATGTCTGGTAAAGAGATAAGTTCAAAAAAAATGGGGGGGGGGAAATTTTTTTAATGTCCTGATGATTTTTCTCCAGGGTTGCACACACAGCAGTGTCCTGGAGATTGATCTTCAATTCCTGGAGACTCCAGGCCAACCCTGGACATTTGGGTCAGGGAGGGGCTCAGGAAGATGCCCCTGTAAGTGCAATTCCTCAAATATCCACAGACGGAGTGAGGAATTAGCCGCACTAGGACACAGTCCAGAGGAAATGAAGCTCAAACCTGGAGCTTGGTTAGTGGGGAGGGTGGTCGGGGTTGTCGGGGGGGTGAAGGTATGAAGCAAAGCCATCTGGCTGCACATGGCAGGGCAGCAAGAGAGAGTGAAATAGATGGATGGAGGTTGGAGAGACAGAGCAGGAATTTTGGAAGGGGGGAGAGAGGAGCTGGGCATGGGGAAGCAGTGCTGGGGCCAAAGCAGGCCTCAGGCTCCTTAACTCAAGTCTGAGGCTAGTGGAAGCCTAACTATCCCACTAGCTTACGTTTCGAGTCCATATGACCCTTCATCAGAACTAAGGAAAAATAGAAATGAGGTAAAATCTAAGCTGGTTGAGGGGGGTGGGACAGGTAGAGTTGGATAGGGGGCCTTTGATAGTTGGAGGCAAAGAAGAGATTGTCAAAGATGTGTTAGACAAAAGGACAATGGGGTGTTGACGGTGGTGATATTGATGGCCCTGCTAATGGTGACACATTCCTTAGCTAATATCACCACCATCTACACCCCTTGGTCCTTTTGTATTTTGCTTTTATCCCATCAGCTTGTTTTAAATGCGGTTAGAGTTGTGCAAGTATTCCTGCTGCCATTTTATTCCATGCGCTAACCCACTCACCTCTTGCAACATTTGAAGCAGCATCGTAAGACTAACTGGTCAATGCTCTTCGAAACTGGCAAAATGTGCCACCTAGAAGGACAAGGGCAGCAGACACATGGGGAACACCACCACCTGCAAGTTCCCTGCTGAGTCACTCACCACCCTGACTTGGAAATATATCAGCGTTCCTTCACTGTCGCTGGGTCAAAATCCTGGAACTCCCTCCCTAACAGCGCTGTGGGTGTACCTACACCACACGGACTGCAGCGGCTCAAGAAGGCAGCTCACCCACCACCTTCTCAAGGGGCAACTAGTGATGGGCAATAAATGCTGGCGGTGCTCATACCTCATGAAAGAATTTTTTTAAAATTAAATTGGGAGCATCCAAGCAAAAATACTGTCATGTGGTTGGACAGAATTAGTTTCCACTGCAAGAAGCTGGAATGGATATGGGCGTGTTAGGAGACTGCAGTCTAATGGTGACATGGCAGATGATGGAATTTGAATTCAATAAAAAAATCTGGAACTAAAAGTCAAATGCTGACCATTGTCGTAAAAACCCATCTGGGTCACTAATGCCCCTTTAGGGAAGGAAATCTGCTGTACTTACCTGGTCTTGGCCTACATGTGACACCAGATCCACAGCCATGTAGTTGACTCTGAAATGGCCTCAGTTGTCACCACCAACTGCCCAAGGGGCAATTAGGGACGGGCAATAAATGCTGGCCCAACCGGTACATTTCAGTTGGTTCCTTTTGTGGCAGGGCATTCTTTGGTTGACATGATGATTGACAGGTGACAATCCTACTTTTCCTTATGGAATGTGGGTATTGCTGCCACATATGCTAAACCATTTCATAAGACCCATAAGACATAGGAGCAGAAATTAGGCCCATTGAGTCTGCTCCGCCATTCAATCATGACTGATAAGTTTCTCAACCCCATTCTCCCGCCTTCTCCCCGTAACCTTTGATCCCCTTACTAATCAAGAACCTATCTATCTCGGTCTTAAATACACTCAATGACCTGGCCTCCACAGCCTTCTGTGGTAATGAATTCCATAGATTCACCACTCTCTGGCTAAAGAAGTTTCTCCTCATCTCTGTTCTAAAAGGTCTTCCCTTTAGTCTGAGGCTGTGCCCTTGGGTCCTAGTCTCTCCTACTAATGGAAACATCTTCCCCACATCCACTCTATCCAGGCCTTTCAGTATTCTGTAAGTTTCAATCAGATCCCACCTCATCCTTCTAAACTCCATCGAGTATAGACCCAGAGTCCTCAAATGTTCCTCATATGTTAAGTCTTTCATTCCTGGGATCGTTCTCGTGAACCTCCTCTGGACCCTCTCCAGGGCCAGCACATCCTTCCTGAGATACGGGGCCCAAAATTGCTCACAATATTCTAAATGTGGTCTGACCAGAGCCTTATAAAGCCTCAGCAGCACATCCCTGCTTTTATATTCTAGTCCTCTCAAAACAAATGCCAACATTGCATTTGCCTTCCTAACTACCGACTCAACCTGCAAGTTAACCTTAAGAGAATCCTGGACTAGGACTCCCAAGTCCCTTTGCACTCCAGATTTCTGAATTCTCTCCCCATTTAGAAAATAGTCTATGCCTCTATTCTTCCTACCAAAGTGCATGACCTCACACTTCCCCCCATTTAGAAAATAGTCTATGCCTCTATTCTTCCTACCAAAGTGCATGACCTCACACTTCCCCCCATTTAGAAAATAGTCTATGCCTCTATTCTTCCTACCAAAGTGCATGACCTCACACTTCCCCACATTGTATTCCATCTGCCACTTCTTTGCTCATTCTCCTATCCTGTCTAAATCCTTCTGCAGCCTTCCCACCTCCTCAATACTACCTGTCCCTCCACCTATCTTTGTATCATCTGCAAACTTAGCCAGGATACCCTCAGTTCCTTCATCTAGATCATTAATGTATAAAGTGAAAAGTTGTGGTCCCAACACTGACCCCTGCGGAACTCCACTAGTCACCGGCCGCCATCCTGAGAAAGACCCCCTTATCCCCACTCCCTGCCTCCTGCCAGACAGCCAATCTTCTATCCATGCTAGTATCTTGCCTCTAACACCATGGGCTCTTATCTTACTGAGCATCCTCCTGTGCGGCACCTTGTCAAAGGCCTTCTGGAAGTCCAAGTAGATAACATCCATTGGCTCTCCTTTGTCTAACCTGCCTGTTACCTCCTCAAAGAATTCTAACAGATTTGTCAGGCATGACCTCCTCTTGATGAAACCATGCTGACTTTGCCCTATTTTATCATGCACTTCCAAGTATTCTGAAATCTCATCCTTAATAATGGACTCTAAAATCTTACTAACGACCGAGGTCAGGCTAATCGGCCTGTAATTTCCCACATTTTGCCTCACTTCCTTCTTAAACAGGGGGTTACCTTAGCGATTTTCCAGTCCTCTGGGACCCTGCTTGACTCCAGTGATTCCTGAAAGATCACCATTAACGCCTCCACTATCTCTTCAGCTATCTCCTTTAGAACTCTGGGGTGTAATCCATCTGGTCCAGGTGATTTATCCACCTTCAGACCTTTCAGTTTTCCTAGCATCTTCTCCTTGGTAATGGCCACTATACTCACCTCTGCCCCCCGACTCTCTTGAACTTTGGGGATGTTACTCCTGTCTTCCACCATGAAGACTGACGCAAAGTACCTATTCACTTCCTCCGCCATTTCTTTGTTCCCCACTACTACTTCTCCAGCGCCATTTTCCAGCAGCCCAATGTCCACTTTTGCCTCTCTCTTACCCTTTATATATCTAAAAAAACTCTTGCAATCTTCTTTTATATTACTGGCCAGTTTACCCTCATATTTAATCTTCTCCCTCCTTATTTCTTTTTTAGTTGTCCTCTGTTGGTCTTTGTAGGCTTCCCAATCCCCTGGTTTTCCACTGATCTTCACCGCATTGTATTCTTTCTCTTTAGCTTTTACGCTGTCCCTGCCTCGTCCTCCCTTTAGTATGCTTCTTCTTCCTAGGGATGAATTTTTGCTGTATCTCCCAAATTATTCCTAGAAACTCCTGCCATTGCTGTTCCACTGTCTTTCCTGCTAGGCTCATCTCCCAGTCAATTCTGGCCAGCTCCTCCCTCATGCCTCTGTAGTTAGCTTTATTCAACTGTAATACCGTTACATCTGATTCCAGCTTTTTCCTCTCAAATTACAGGGTAAATTCTATCATATTATGGTCACTTCCTCCTAAGGGTTCCTTCACCTTAAGCTCCCTTATCAAATCTGCCTCATTACACATCACTAAATCTAGAATTGCCTGTTCCCTAGTGGGTTCACCACAAACTGCTCCAAAAAGCCATCTCGTAGACATTCCACAAATTCCTTTTCTTGGGATCCACTACCAACCTGATTTTTCCAGTCTACCTGCATATTGAAATCCCCCATGATCACTGTAACCTTGCCTTTTTTACACGTCTTTTCTATCTCCTGGTGTATCTTGTGCCCCACATCCTGACTACTGTTTGGAGGCCTGTACATAACTCCCATTATGGTTTTTTTACCTTTGCGGTTCCTCAACTCTACCCACACATTCTACATCATCTGACCCTACGTCATTTCTTGCTATCGATTTAATTTAATTTCTTACTAACAAAGTAACCCCACCCCCTCTGCCAACCTGCCTATCTTTTCAATAGGATGTATATCCTTGGATATTTAGCTCCCAGTCCTGATCCCCGTGCAGCCACGTCTCCGTGATGCCCACCACATCATACCTGCCAATTTCAATCTGCGCCACAAACTCATTTACCTTATTTCGTATACTGCGTGCATTCAGATACAACACCTTCAGTCCTGTATTTCCCATCCCCTTTCTCATTGTCATCCCTTTATCTGATGTGCTTGAAGTTAGATTCCTAGCCCTTTCCAAACGCTCTGTCCTATTTTGTGTTCTGGGGACTTTAATAGCCTCTCCTGGGCTCTCCTTTCTTTTCAGTTTTTTCATAATTTTCCATGAAGTTGAATCCACCCCCCACACGCTAACCTGCTGCTTTGTTTCCCATTAGTCATACTTCTTGGAGTTTTACCCTTCCCTTCCCCCCCACTTTCTAATTTAAAGTCCTGTTGACCACCCTATTTACCCTTTTTGCTAGAACATTGGTCCCAGATCAGTTCAGGTGGAGACCATCCCAACAGTACAGATCCCTCCTGTTCCAATACTGATGCCAGTGCCCCATGAAATGGAACCCCTCTTTCCTGCACCACTCCTTTAGCCATGTGTTTACTTCCCTTATTCTCAGAGGGCAGTTAAGAATCAACCACAATACTGTGGGCCTGGAATCACATGTAGGCTGGACTGGGTAAGGTCAGCAGATTTCCAAACCAGATGGGTTTTTGCAGCAAGGGGTCATGGTTACTATTACTAGCTTTTAATTTTTTTATTAATTGAATTTAAATTTCACTAGCTATCATGGTGGGATTTGAACCCCTATCTCTAGATTACTAGTCCACTGATATTGCCACTACACCACCCTCTCTCCTACTACACTCACCCTGCCTGCTGAGTTGACATGTTATTGTATTGTCTGATTCAGATTGCAGTAACACTGGCTTTGGTTTCACTGGATGTCATAGACCACATATACATTTTCGAGCCATTTAGTCCCCAGACAGTTAAAATAGAAACTGGGATTTGGCATTTAACAGTTTGTTTTGAGTAGATATGGAGGGTCAGAAAGGTCACAACTGTGAAATGTAGAGAGTGTTTGGAATTTATATGTTGCAATTCTGGTTCACGGATGTCAGTAACATGGATAATCATGACACAAGTGTCACATTCCATGTTAAGATGATGATTCCTGAAATTACAAATTTCTCCAGAGCTATGTAGGATTCCAAGTAAATCAATCCTGTCAACTTTGACTCCGGGATCGTTCTGCCTTCTTACCTTGCCACCTTGTTCTTGTCCTTTGGGACTCTCCTCAAAGCCTGCCTCTTTGACTGAGCTGTTATCCCTCCAACTGGGATATCCCCTTTTTTGGTTCAGTGCCAAATTCTGGTCTGATTTATAGCTCTGCAAAGCATTTTGGGAGGCTTCCCTGCGTGAAAGGCACTCTCTAAATGCACTTTGTTGGATTGCATTGATCAAGCCATCAAGGGAGTATCTAACCGTTTCCACTTGACATTCTTAAGCCTTTCAGCGTGAGTGCCTAACAGAAATGAGAGAAGTGATGTTGGATTGTCCTATCACCACCCAGCAGGAGCAGTAAGATGCCCATCGACTGTGGAAAAAGAGGTGCCCATGATTTTCTGGAACATGTGCGTCCATGCCCATTGGCATTTTAATCTTGGGGATTGACAGGAAGTGTGAAAATCTGTTGAGTTATTAGGAAGACAGCCAGCACCCTGTCCTGCCTCAGGGTTTCCATTCTAACACTGGCCCTGGGACCTATCTTCCCCAATGGCCTAGTGCATGAAAACATACCCATTGCAACGCTAAAGCCATACAAAAGCTCCCAGTTTTTGATCTCTGATTTGTGTGGGCACAGGCCTACTGAATTTGGACTGGACATGTCAAGGAAGTCCAAGGGCCTTGCATCCCAGTGACTGCAATAAGGAAAATCTCCACTGCAGTGAATGCATAACCATTGTTAATAGGATCCAAGCCAGCCAGTGAACAAAACTAAGACACAGAGCTTTTCTTTATTGAGAGACTTTATTGATTTGTTCAGTCTCACAGCTCTCCTCCCAGTCAACCCAGTGTCCCAGCTGTCCCCTATTTATGTGTGCTCAAAGTATTTAATTTAACAATACCCTTCACCTGACAATATAATTAACATACCATTAACAACCAACACTTAAAATCTTCAAGACCCATCTTTAGGTTATTTATATTTATACATTTCATTATCAGGATTACCGTTTCAGCAGGTTATACATGGTTTAGCCAGCATGGCCCATTTAAACAAAAATAAAAATACCTGGAAAAACTCAGCAGGTCTGACAGCATCTGCAGAGAGGGACACAGTTAACGTTTCGAGTCCGTATGACTCTTCATTTAAATATTGGCAGAATACAGATATTAATCTGTGATGCTGACAGAGTTGCTTCCTTTATGTCACTTACCCTGTCTTAACACATCTTATAACACATTGCCTAGAAATTAGTTATGTCCCGCCCATTTTCCGAATATGAAAAGGACTCTTAAGTGTACAATATGATGGGTGGCCATATTGGTAAAGTATGCATCAGGCATTAGGACCTTTACATATTAAGTACTCCTTCCCATGAGGGTATCTTCTCAAAGCCCTGTCTTTTAGCACAATTGTAACTTCATTCCCTTTAAGAAGCTTTTAAGGTTTTGTTAGGGAATTTATCCCAGTGTTTACAATGTGGCTAAGCAACCAGAGGGAATCTCCATTCCCATCGTCACTGGAACACTTTGGCTTACCCACAATGAATTCCTCTGCCCTGAATTCCAACCTGGACATAGGTCCCAGCCATCATATCCAATGGTGCCATCCCTGCTCCCACCTCCTGCTCCTCTAAGAGTTCTTCTGGTATCTGATAAGACCAGCAGGAGGCCCGGCCCTCAGTCCACCAGGTCTGAACACCAGACGGCGAGCTGTGGTCCAGCACGATAAACCCTGGGCGACCACAGAACTAGGCCCGGTCAACTCCTGGAATCAGGCCAGGTTGGTTTTGCGGAGCTTAGTGGAGCAGGTCCTGTTCCTTTTGTCCCCAGAGAATGAAGCTACTCACCTCTGGGCACCTCCGTGATCACACTGGTCATGACGTGGGTGGCACACACGCTAACCAGTTCAGCCCGAATGTGGGAAACCGGGTCCTGCAAGTGTTCTTTCCTCCTCCCACTGACATGAGGCCCTCTGGTCCTCCTCTCAATTGGAAGACTGGGGGGTTCAATCCCACCCCCAGAGACCTGAAAGTAAAAATCTAAGTTGACACTCCCAGTGCAGCACTGAGGGAGTGCTGCACTGTCGGAGGTGCCATCTTATTTTTTTGATGAAGCACCAAATCGACACCCAGTCCTCCCTCTCAGGTGGACAGAAAAGAACAAATGGTTGAAATTTCGGAAAAGGGCGGTGGGGGGGGTGGGGGGGGAGAGGGGGGAGTTTTCCTCGTTGCCCTGGCCAATTATTTTATGCTGCATTTGCTGCCAACGTGGTGCAGGCGCAGTTGTACCCGTTTTACTCCACGACATCCATGCGAGTGACGGAGGTCAGAATCTAAACCAAAAAGAAGTTAAACCAACATATAAAAAAAATGCACACAGTTTAACAGAAGCAAGTTAGTAAAAAAAAAAAATTGACACAAAAAGTTAAATGTGAGCCAGAAACCAGGTGCGTGTACCACTTTCCCCTCGCTCTCGCAGTCGGTTCAATACAACCACCAGCAGTTATATACACAGCCCGCGTCATTCAGGGCTTTTTTGTAACTCCTTGCTTCTCTGATTGTTTTAATATTCTCCTCCCCTCTGTCACAGAGGCTCTTTGCTGGCACTGTGTCTCGGGCCAGTGATGTCATTGGTTTTCCGCACATTCTCATCGGCTGCCATCTTGCTTTGGCACAGCAAATAGGTTATCCCGCAAGAGGAGACGTGGTGATGTTTGGGGGGGGTCTTGCTGTGCGTAAACTAAACCCGCGATGAAACAAGGGCACTTCAAAGGACACTTGTTGTCTATAAAGCACCTTGAGGAGTTGAAAGGCGCTAATATCGACGCCGGCTCTTTCTTCACGGGAAGGACAAAGACCCAAATATCCCATCCCACGCCTGTGTGCCTTCTAGACACGAGCTACGGTGCAGCATTGGTACAAAGCATTGGTGCAGCTCTCAGCCCATCTTCCCAGTCAGTCCTTGAGGCACATGGAGGAATATAAGAATTGTGAAAAGGACTCTGGGGGAAAGCGGGGGACAGGGGCTGGGATTTTCCAGTCCCGTTGGTGCCGGGCGCCATGGCAGGCAGTGGTGGGGGGGGTGAGAAAATATGGTGAGGAGGCCAAAAATCGGTTTTATATCGTCATGAAACCAGTTTGCGATCATCGGCTCTACCCGTCAACTGAGAAGGCCACATTTCCCATCGCCGCACATCGGGAACTTTATTTTAATACTACACTTGCATCGAATTATAAGACCTGCTCATGGGAAACGTCCATCCAAATTTACCGTGCACGTCGGCTTGACTTCAGAACGGCCTGCTTTACCACTGCCTCGAAAAGGCGTGCGCCTGGTGACCTGAACTTTGAGGGGAACTCGGGGGTGTGAGCACACACAGCCCTTGACCAGCGCGCGTGAGCATCGCCCGTAGGACATCAAGGAAGAGGCGCTGCACATTCACGGGGGGCCCACAGGCAAGTCATGATGTCCCGACTGGCTTTTTGTACAGTGCCGGGGCAAGGGCTCCAGTGTGGGTCAAACAGAGAGGCATGGGGGAGGCGTGGTGCAGGTGGGGTGGGGGGGCAAGGCAGCACTGACTGAAGGAAATGCTCAAGCACTTGATTGAAGGGTGGGGGAAGTGGGGGGGGTGGTGAGAGAAGAGGCCCCCCCTCCTTAGAAAACATTGTCAAAATTGAGCATTCTTCCATAGCCGAGACCGTTCAGCAGCAGCTCCATTGATAGGCTTGGAGTTGGGCCTCTGAAGCTTTTCTGTCCACTCAAGCAGCACAAAAGCATGAAATAGGCACCAAATGCTCCAGAATATTTCACCCCTCGGGCACAGACTGCAAATTAATGTGTGTTTTAGGGGGCAGCAGAGTAATTGGCCGACTGGGTAAGTTGTAGAAACCCCTTGCGAAAGCCAGCCATGGTGCAGTCACTGTGGAGGAGTCTGGCTTGGCGAAGGGAGGGGCACCTCCCTCATGATGAAGGTGAGGTGGGGCCTGCTGCACACACCGCTGAAGATCCACAGAGAGCCGTCACTCATAACGCCTCGCTCGACCCAGGGCCTATAGACACCGCCTGTCATTCCTGCAGATGACCGAGAACTAGCGTTGCTGATGTCTAGGGAACTGGTTGGTCACATTTGCCACCTGCCATGGGATTGATGCCCCAGGGACATGGTGGGTATCCACTGCCAGTGGCCGTGAAATTGACCACGCGCTCAATTTTTACGCCAGTGGATCCTTCCAGGGCTCCACAGGAGACCAGTGCGGGATCTCGCAAGTCCCTCGCACAAGTCTATCCAGGAGGTCACAGACTCCATCTTTGTGAAGGCACAGAACTTTGTACATTTCGACTGGGATCAGGAAAGCCAGGAAATGAGGGTGCTGGGATTAGTGCAGATCTCAAGGTGCGGGGTGCCATCGACTGCACTCACATGGTGCTTAGATCTCCGTGGCATCAAGCAGTCAACAACGTCAACCGCAAGGTCTTCCACTGGTGTACAACCACCACAAACACATCCGGCAGGTCTGTGCACAGTTTCCAGAGATCGTCCACGACTCCTACATCCTCAGCAGGTCTCAGGTCCCTGACATCTTCCAGGATCCAGAGAGGCTGCAGGATTGGCTCCTCGGGGACAGGGGCTACCCACAGAGGACATGGCTGATGATGCCCGTGCGGCAGCCTCAACAGCAGTAGAGCGATGGTACAACGAGGCTTGTGCTGCGACCCGGACTTTGGCAGAGAAAACTATAGGCATTTTGAAAATGAGGTTCTGATGCCTTGACAGGTCTGGTGGAGCACTGCAATACAGTCCCCAGAGTGTGTCGCGCACCATCATCGCTTGCTGCACACCCCACAACCTGGCACTGCAAGGGTGGAGGATCTGGCTGAGGAGATGCAGGAGCTGAATGTCCCCTCCGATGAGGAGGACATCGAAGGGCATGATGGTGATGAGGTCCTCGAAGGGGAAGATGCTGGTGATGTGGATGAGGCAGATACACTCGGGAGGCCCACATATCCACAAGACTCATGGGGGATGTTGACGAGATGCATGAGGACAGTCCTGACATCCTCACCTTACATCTGTGAATGTTTGACTCCTGTGTGGCTGATGGCAGCACACATACTCTCAGTGCTCAGGCTCATGTCATGGAGACACAGTGGAGGCCCTAATAGTCGCTATATTCCAGGGGGACGATGATGACATGCAGTGAGGACCTGCCATAGATCTTCACATAGCCTCTGTGAATGTCTGACTCCTGTCTGGCTGAGGGCAGCTCGCTAGCGCTCTGTGATCAGGGTCATATCATGGAGACTCTTTAAAGACACCTGATTCTTTATCAACCTTCGGCACCTGACCCCCTTCAGGAGCACAGCGTCACTGGTCACAGGTGCTGAAGAGATGGAGGGGATGGGGGCAACCCCTCCCCAAAGGTGCTGAGCGCACACAGAGAGAATGGGGAACTCTGTAGCACCTGCCCACGACATTCTGGCAGCAATGACAAGCACTGTCGAGATGCGGGCATCAGTAACATGTCCTGGGAGTGTGTGGCCAGACCATCACTTTGGTCTGAAGGTTACATACTGCACAGGGAGGAGGCCCTGGACAGAGACACCTGCCTTTATCTTGTGCAGGGACCAAGGTTTCACATCTGAGTGACACGAACACTGCTCATCAGAACAAGGAGCCATTCTTGGGAGATTATCTACAATAGTGAGCATTTTTTAAATAAAATTTGGTCATAGGATGTAGGTGTCATTGGCTAGGCCAGCATTTATTGCCCATCCCTTGTTCAGAGTCAACCACATTGCTGTGGGTCTGGAGTCACATGTAGACCAGACCAGGTAAAACCAGCAGATTTCCTTCCCTAAAGGGCATTAGTGAACCAGGTGGGTTTTTACAACAATGGTTTCATGGTCATCATTAGACTTTTAATTGCAGATTTTTATTAAATTCAAATTTCACCATCTGCTATGGTGGGATTTGAATCCAGGTCCCCAGAGTTTTACCCTAGATTACCAGCCCAATATCACTGCGCCACGAGTGATTAACAACCAAGCCCAGGCTGTGCAACTACATCTCCTTAACTTGCCTAACCCTGCTCCCCAGCCATCCACAGCGGAGTTGGGGGCAGCCTGCTGACTGCAACGCCCTGTCTGGGATGATCTTGGCGGGCGTCCTCCGGAGGGTAGAGATCTGGAGGGCCCCAGCCTGCTTTCGGGGTCCTGCTGTGTGGCAGTGGCACCCTGGAGTTGTGGAGTTGGAGCCGCTGGGCTCGCAGGAAGAGGGGATTTGGATAGGCCAGTGATCCAGCGTGTTTCCCAGGAATGCTTATTAGCGAAGCAAGATGTGCCAGGAATGGGACAATACGGTGCCAAGAGCTGCTAAATAGTCCTCTGAGTCCCTGAGATTGTGTTACAAGCCGTTATTGACTCCAGTCGACCAGTTATTTTACAAAATATGCAATAAGGTTACAGTTTTTCATACAGTCTGCAGAAGTGACTTGCCATTGCAATTAGAATGCCTCGCTTGGATAGGCTGGGCGTCTGTTGGTGGGCACACGAAAGGTGCGGACCACGTGGCAGAATGCTGAGCTCCGAGACCCAGTATCCAAAGGTTACAGAGGGGTCGTGAGAAATGGGGTCGCAGCCCTCAGCCAAGGGGGTCCAGGAGTTGGGTTGTGGATGGGAAGGGACTGAGGCAATGCAGGGTCAGAGATTGGGTTAGAGTCTAGGTCTCAGCAGCACGGGAGATGGGGGTGGGGGGTGCGGGGGTCATTGGGAAATGAGAGCAGATGAACATAAAAGAATTAGGAGCAGGAGTAGGCTATTTGGCTCCCTTGAGATTTCTCTGCCATTCCACAAGATCATGGCTGATCTTTTACCTTAACTGCACGTTCCCACACCATCCCTATACCCCCGATTCTTTTAGTATTCAAAAAATCTAGTGATCTCTGTCAAGAAAATACTCAATGACTGAGCATCCACAACCCTCTGGGGTAGAGAATTCCAAAGATCGACAACTCATTGAGTGAGGGAATTTCCCCTCATTTCAGTGCTAACTGACCAATCTCCTACCCTGATGCTGTGATCTCTAGTTCTAGACTCCTCAGCTAGGGGAAATATCCTCCCTGCATCTACCTTATTAAGTCACTTAAGAATGTTATTTTTTTATGAGATCACCGCTCATTCTTCTAAACTCCAGAGAATATAGGCCTCGCCTACTCAATCTCTCCTCATAGGACAATCCCTTCATCTCAGGAATCAATCTAGTGGACCTTTGTTGAACTCCCTCTGAGGCAAATATATCCTTCCTTAGTCAGGAGAACAAAACTGTACCCAGTCCTCCAGGTGTGGTTGCACTAAGGCTCAGTATAATTGCAGTAAGACTTCTTTACTTTTCTATTCCAATAGCTTTGTAATAAAGCCTAACATACCATATGATTTGTTAATTGTTTGCTTTCCCTGCATGTTAACTTTCTGTGATTCAGATACAAGAATACGGCCTGGATGAGTGCAGCTCCCACAACACTCAAGAAGCTTGACATTATCCAGGACAAGGCAGCCGCTTGTTTGGCACCCCATCCACAAATGTTCACGCCCTCCACCACCGACGCACAGTGGCAGCAGTGTGTACCATCTACAAGATACACTGCAGAAATTCACCAAGACTCCATTGACAGCACCTTGCAAACCCTACCATCTAGAAGGACGAGGGCAGCAAACACATGGGAACACCACCACCTGGAAGTTTCCCTCCAAGCCACTCACCACCCTGACTTGGAAATATATCAGCCGTTCCTTCACTGTCGCTGGGTCAAAATCCTGGAACTCCCTCCCTAACAGCACTGTGGGTGTACCTACATCACATGGACTGCAGCGATTCAGGAAGGCAGCTCACCCACCACCTTCTCAAGGGCAACTAGGGATGGGCAATAGTTGCTGGCCCAGCCAGTGATGCCCACATCCCATGAATGAATAAAAATAAAGGAGACCAGGTGTCTCCAAATGCTAATATTTCCCAGTTTCTGGCCACTTAAAGCATATTCTGCCTTTCTATTTTTCTGAGCATAGGGGATAACTTTGCACTTCTGCACGTTATATTCCATCTGCGACATCCTTGCCCACTCACTTAATCTTGTTCAAATTCTTTTGCAGCCTCTTTGTGTCCCCCTCTCAGCCTATTTTCTGACCTAAATTTGTATCGACAGCAAACAGTTCTGATGAAGAGTCATTCGGACTCGAAACATTAACTGTATTCCTCTCTGCAGATGCTGTCAGACCTGCTGAGTTTTTCCAGGGTGCTCACCTGGTGCAGCTGCAGTTCTGTCGAAGGGTCATGAGGACTCGAAACGTCAACTCTTTTCTTCTCCGCCGAGGCTGCCAGACCTGCTGAGTTTTTCCAGGAATTCTGTTTTTGTTTTGGATTTCCAGCATCCGCGGTTTTTTTGTTTTTAACTCGATCCCCTTGTCTGAGTCATTGCTATGTTGCAACAGTGACTATATTTTAAAAGTACTCGATTCGACGTAGCGACCATGATAGGTGCTATATAAATGCAAGTCCTTCTTTTCTTTTTTTCAATACAGATTGTAAGTAGCTCAGGCCCAAACACTGAGGCGTTATTCCTACTCTCTCTTACTCCCCAAGCAATCCCTTGGAGGTGGTGTGAATGTGGAGTGCTCTTCCTGGTTCCACATTCAACTAAATCGCTTACCTTCCTTGTTGCAGTTGATTCCATGGATTGGACTCTCTGAACCAGTGCTAAGGGCCCCTTATTTTGAAAACGATAAAGACATGGTGCCCACTTCAGGGAGTGGGTAAGGAGTATCCAATATGGTCGGTTTTCATTTCTTCCTCTGCTGCTTTGCTGAATTTATTTTCGTTCTTAATAACTTCCCCTTCAAATTCTTGCACTTGCTCCAGATCAAAGATGCCCTTGGGAGAATACACATGGATAATTAATGTTGACCTTTCGTAAAATATATCCAAAACACATCTTGTTCAAACCCTAAGCAGGTCCATTCTCTGATCTTTTCCTCTGTTATTGTATTTTATTTATGTCACTCCCAGTTCTTCCTCCGGTCTGAAGAGATTCATTGGCTACCCATCCCATTTCTCTGAGCTGTAAGTCGTCCATCCCTGAATTCTTTCCTCCCATTCCTTCTGCCCTCTTTCACCATCCCCAGAAGTGGAATATCCGGTATTCTCTACTTCAAGCCCATAGACATTCTACATTAGATAAATAGTTCCATTCTGTCAACACTAAACACCAACCCCAGCTCTCCTTCCCGTCCAAAATTATACCTAGATTTTACTGTCTTTGACTGTCCCCATCATTCCAACTAGGGTTAACACAGATTTTAGGAAACAGAATCGTAGAACGTGTTGGAGCACAGAATGAGGCCATTTGGCCCATCCAGGCCATGCTGGCTCTCTGCAAGGGCACCTCAGATCGTCCCATTCTCCCACTTCTCCCCCCCTAGCCCTGCAGTTTGTTTCTCTGGCTGATGATTATCCAATTCCCTTTTGAAAGTTACAGTTGAACCTGCCTCTGCCACATTCTCGGGCAGTGCATTCCAGATCCTAGCCACTCGTTGCGTAAAAGCTTTTCCTCATGTTGCCTCTCGTTTTCAACCTTTCTACCAATGGGAACCAGCTTCTTGCTGTCTACCCTGTCCAGACCCCTCGCGGTTTTGAAGATATTAAGAAAGCGCATAGCGAATCGGGTGCGAGGTCTGATTTTAGCCCCTCCTGCCTGAAGGGAGTGGCACATGCAGAGAGTTAAAATAGGAACAGAGTTATACCGCCAACTTAACTCCTGGGCGATGGGAGGCGTGCGAGATGCTCAGTGCAGGAAGGCGAGACCCCCAGTGAGCATCGAAAAGTCAGGGGCCGACATCTGGCCCCCACACTTACTCGCACTGTGAGGTGCAAATCACATCACTCTTGGGACGTGGACGCCACTGGAAAAGCCAGTGTTTATGCTGGCAAGATGATGGATGGGCCTTCATCTTGAGATGGTAGCAGTTTGATAAAACTGAGTGGCTTGCTCGGCCACATCGGAAGAGTCAACCCACATTGGTGTGGGGGGGTCCCCAACTTGGAATCGACCCAATTGACAGCCAGCTACGTAAAGGCTGGACCGGTCAACCTGCTTTTGGCGGGGTTGGTCTGGAGAGAAAGATCAGCTCCCCGGACTCCCCCCACCACCACCCCGCCTCAGCCCCACTTCAAATCATCAGTCTTGTCTCACCTGGAGGGTGGTGCCTCCCACACTGCAGCACGCCCTCAGTACTGCACCAAGAGGCTCAATCAAAACCAATGAGCTCAAGGCCCGGAATAGGAGCTTGAACTGGCAAATACCTCACCCGCGAGTGAGAATTGCTACCACCAGGCTGACTGCTGCAAGGACCCTGGTAAATAATAGCAGAACACAGTACAGTGTCATCACACAGAATAAATTATTGTCGTACTGTGAGTGCCAGTCGCACAGTGCAAACTACATTCATCCACACAATGCGAATTAGACACCAAAGATAGAAACCTGTTGAATCCCCTATTGTTGCGTGGGGAAAAAAAAAAGAACAATTTCTCTTCTCAGCACCTTTAAAGGGAATATTTAAAAGCTCCTCTCTACTTACCTCAGTGATATAGGGCCCATTAAAAGGAGCTATTAGTCCAATAGGCATTTAATCCACCCTAAATTCATCATCTGATGCCATGGCCAAATGAAATCTAAATTAATCTTGTGAGAATGCGGGGGATCCCATATCATCTGTGCGATACTTGAAAACGGCTTACCTTCCTGTCCAAATACCTGGGGCTAATTAAAGTTCTCGGCAGTTAAGTAAAGAAAACAAATGTTAGAAAACAGGCCAACGTGCCTCTCCAACCTTTGCAGTGGATGTGGGCCAACCCATCAGGACAGATCACGTGGGGCAGCCCAACTGCGGGTCAAAACAAGGGGTGGGGAAAGGGGACTATTACAGGGATAGAGTTCTGTAGGACCACTGAGTCACTGCTGACAAACTCTGCTATCACTGCACTGGAGGCATTGGCCGGGCGGGGAGGGTAGGGGAGGGTTGTTGGGGGTCAAGGCAGGGAAGACCGCAGCTTCTGTTGCACAGTGCATAGTTTCACATCAAGTTTTTTCAGACATCCAGCTTGAGATATTAATAGTGCAAGTTTAATCAGGCGAAGTAAATGTGATACAGTCTCATTTCTGCCTATCCGATCCTTCAGGAGCAGAAAAGGGATAACTTCCTAAAATAGAGCGGGAGATGAGTACATAAGGATCAGGGCTGTTTTCCCCGTTACCCATTGCTTATTCCTCAGCCACTTCCTAGTTCTTACAGCCCTTCCGCCAACGCGTGTACCACAATTCAAGGTAAGTCCCTCGCCTGGAGCTTTACAACAGGAGATCTTTGGGCGCCGAACAGGTGGACTTAGGGGAAAACTGGAGCACCAGGCTTCTCGGAGGGATCAGCCTCACCGTTTAAAAAGAACGGGAAGTGAGGAAGGAAGAAACGGAAAAATACTGAAAAGAGCTTTTTTTTTTACAGAAAAGGACTTAAAAGAGAAAGAAATGAATACAACGCAAGGGAAAACAAGGGGGGAGAGAGGTGGAAAAAAACGCAGAGAATAGCAAGTGAGGTGAGAGGAGAAGATAGGATCAGGAGGAGAAAGACAAAAGTGGAATACGAAAGGTCAAGAGATTTAAATTAAAGGAATCATCTGTGAAACTTCTGTAAATATTATTTGAAAGGCGATTCAATCGGAGAAACTAAAATAGATTCACACTTTGGCTGTCTTTTAACTACAAGTGAGGTCTTTTTTGAAATCATAGCTATTTCATCAGAAATGAAATAAATTGACAGAATCACAAAACTTTTTTGAATCCGTTCACTGGAGTTTTATTTTAGTTTGCAACTTAATGAATCAGAATCCAATTCCAACCACTTAGGAATAATATTTAGGAGTCCGGAATTTCAAACCAAAAGTTAGAACCAACTTTTTTTTTGTGCAGTTTGAAGATTTGGATTCAAAATTGGATTTTTTTTTATTAGGTGGCTGGAGAGCTGATAGAGAATTTAAAAAAATATTAGAGTCGTTTCTACTTTGTAAATGGTCAGTGGGGGGAGGGGGAGGTCATTTCTTACTGCGTGCGATAGTGTAAAGTGGACAGTATTGAACTAACCGCCCACTGTACACCCTGCCCTATCTGATGTCCATAAACTTCGGTCAAAAAGAAACTTGGCTACATCATATCTTCCCCTTGAGTTCTCTGACCAAAGACGAGTCCGACCCACAGCGCCATGATCTCCACCAAGGGTAGGGCAAGAAGGCAGGTCCAATTCCAACCCAGCCAGAACCCTATGCTGTTGGCACCGACCCGATCCACACCAGCCGTCCAGCCAACTGCACCCAGGCCCCAAAAGAGACCAAGTTGCTGCGGTAACATACACTTTTCCATGCACATTGCAGCCTAGAGCTACAGATTGTGATGGCAGAGGCTCCAATTGTTTTTCCATCACCTGGCTGACCAGGAATCTCTCCCACTCATACCGCCAGCCATTTTCATATGTTGGAAGGATTTACTCAACCTGCCTGGCCACAACTCTGAACACACCTTTCGTAGTCATCAAGTCTGGGAGTGGGACTCGAACCCAGAGCTTCTGGCTCAGAGGTAGGGATGTTACTCACTCCGCCACAAGACCACCTCACATCATATAATGGCAGCTCATTTGCCAACGCCGCTTGTGCACTATTGGCCAAAGTTAAAATCACCCCCAACATGCTTACATTTCCTTAGCTAAGATATTCTGGAAGGGGAGGCTTTCTGTGTGTGTGTTGTTCTGAGGGAGAGGTGAGGAAGGGATATACCTGGTCCTGCAGATTTGTGACACGGAACTCAGCACGCGCTAATAGGTAACAAATTGCATTGGGGCAGACTTGTGGTCCGCCTCAGAAATGGGGATCTGTCATGCGAGCGGGCATATCTGACAGAAGTGCCAGTCCAGCTGGTTGACGTGCTCTGGGATAAGGATGCCAGTGTACAGGTGATTGAGGTTAAAGGCACTTGGTGCTGGTGAGCATTTCACAAACCTGCCTTTTGTGGAAGACAACTGAACAGCCAAAAGGCAAAAACAACATAAAGCCAAAGTGGAGGGGGAGAGAAGACATTTCATTGGCATTGAAATTCTTTTACCGTCCCTCTATTTTAAAGTGATTTTATTTTGATGTGGTTTAAATTCCTACCTTGGTTGTGCGTCATCAACCATTTTTAAAATCCTTTCACAGGAAACAGGCATCACTGGCTGGGCCAGAATTTATTTCCCATTCCTAATTACCCCTTGAGAAGGTGGTGGTGAGCTGCCCTCTTGAACCGCTGCAGTCCACGTGGTGTAGGTACACCCACCGTGCTGTTAGGGAGGGAGTTCCAGGATCTTGACCCAGCAACAGCGGGGGGAAGGTGATGTAGCTCTGTTAATGGATAACAGACAAGCAGCAGGCAGAAAACATCAAGGTTTTTTACTGCCCTGTTATCTTTACATTTTGTGTTAAGCTTCTGCTAAAGCTCACTAAACATGGTCCCTGTAGGCACATTGAATTTGCAAGTAGTTCTAGTTCCACATGTTTACTTTGCTGCAATAGGAGAGATTAATCTGGAGACAGTCTTATTGACTTTAGAGTGTGCAATGCCATCAGCTCGCTGTCACTTATGTCTTTAATATTTAGCACTGCAGCCAACAGCAGATCAGCATTTGGCACCACTAATAAAAAACTCCAGCCTTTGGCAATGTCCCACAAGTGACATCCTCATTATCTTCCACCTGTGATAGTGATGTAACCAGATCTGGCCCCAATCAAAACCTGTCATAGTGGCATGTGGCAAAGGGATTGTCACAAGAACTTTATCCTGCTCACTGATTCCCGGTATTAGAATTGATCCCTTTCCTCCAAGATGACAAATGAATGAAGCAACCACGCACTAAACAATCGACAACAAATCTAAGCAAATGCTGATTCTAGCATAAAATTGCGGGGCTATGGGGGAATAGGAGGGGAGTGGCAGTAATTGGTTAGCTCTTCCAAAGAGACAACTGAGTAGGCTGAATAGCTACCTTTTGGGCTTTGATGGTATAATTCTATCAGTAACTTTCTGAAGGCTCTACCTTCAAGTTTCTTCTAAAGTTAGTCTTCCTTACCTTCCAATTTCCCCTCCCTGTGCGTGCTGCCTCTTGCTCGGGTGTCATTTACATTGCTTGTAGCACTTTGATTCCTTGCCCAAAGGATCACGCTCCATGAGTGTCAACAAGACAGCAGGGCATTAAACCCAATCCTGTCCTCACCGACTTCCAAACAAGTCTAGCTTTCAGCAGGTTGTCACTAGTTTATGATCAGGATTTAGAACCTTTACTGATGTTCTCATCTTGGGGACTGGTGCCACTTGCCGTGGTCCAACTGCTATCAGCTAACTCAGCCTTTCATCTCCGAGTTACAAGGTTGTAAATTCAATACCAACTCCAGGGACTTGAGTTTAAAATGCAGGTTTATACTTTAGCACAGTACTGAGGGAGTGCTGCACTGCCATCTTTCGGATGAGACAAGGAACTGAGGCCATTAAACTCAGATGGACGTAAAAGGCCCCATGGCAATATTTGAAAAGGGGAAAGTGAGTTCTCCCCCACAGCCCAGGCCAGTATTTGTCCCTCAAACAACAGCACAAAAACAGGATAGCTGGTCATTATCACACTGCTGTTTGTGGGAGCTTGCTGTGTGAAAATCGGCAGCCGTGTTTCCTACATTACAACAGTGACTACACTTTAAAAGTACTTTGTTGGTGTAAAGTGCTTTGGGATGTGAAAGGTGCCAGAGACCAGCAAATCTTTCTTTCTTTAAAAGATTCTAGCGCATTACTTTGAAGGGGAGTCCTCCTCAGTGTCCGCGCCAATGTTTATCCCTTAACCAATGTTAGCAAAAAATCAAAGCTAGTCATTTACATCACTGCTGTTTGTGGGAGCTTGCTGTGTGCAAATTGGTTGGCACATTTCCTACAACAGTGACTACCTTATGAACGACTGGCTGTATAAATTCAGGTCTTTCCTTCATGTAGCGAGCTGAGGAAGCCCAGTTAAATAATAAGACTAATATCCTTTAACTTAATTTTTATCATTGCTCTGTGTACACTGACTGTAGACTGACTGCCTGCCAGGATTACTGTGAATACTAATGTTATAAATGGCTGAAGCACTTTGGATTATTGCCCGCAGCCTCTGATGTTTGTCAAGCTCCCAGCTATTGTTGGAAATCCAGCGAGGTTTTTGGTGGCGTCAACAGCACTGTCTTAAGAAAAATAATGTTGGAAAGTTTGCAGACAGGAAAGCAAAGAAATTTAAAGGTGGCCTTAATCAGGGAATATCATTCCCTGAAGTAGGAAATCCTTTTGGACAGAAGCGCCCCTGTAATTCCTCTTTCCATAAGCGATTCCCTCTTTAACTAATGCCCTCTCTTTTGTTCCTTCCTTGTTCAAGGGGATCCAGCCAACCCACACAGTTTAGCACAGGTAGCTGTTTTAGTGAGACTTCGTTTCTTGTCTCATCCGAAAGATGGCACCTCTGACAGTGCAGCACTCCCTCAGTACTGTGTTAAAGTGTAAACCTGGATTTTAAACTCAAGTCCCTGGAGCTGGTATTGAATTTACAACCTTGTAACTCGGAGATGAAAGGTTGAAATATTCTGCTCACTGATACCCCAACCCTCCTGTCCCATCTTTCAGTCCTGGTTGACCATCCAGTTTCTGGACCCCAAGGCTCAGCCATATCTCAGTGGGGTGCATTCTTGCCTTCTGAGTCAGGCAGTCATACATTCAACTCCTATTCCAGCACAAAATCTAGGCTGACACTTCAGTGTCATACTGAGGGAGTGCTGCACTGCCGGGTGTACTGTCTTTCATCTGAGGACCAGGGAAGTTCTCCTCAGTGCCTGGCCAATATTTATCCCTCATAGACTTACAGACATTTGCAAAAGGAGGCTGGTCAACAAAGATCTGACGACACTAATCCCATTTTCCAGTGCTTGGCCCGTAGCCCCAGAGGCTATGGCAACACAAGTGAATATCGAAATACTTCTTAAGTGGTATGAGAGCTTCTGACTCCTTTTCAGGCAGTGAGCTCCAGACTCCTACCACCCTCTGGGTGAAAAAATATCTCCTCAACTCCCCTGTTAGCCTTCTACATCTTACCTTAAGTCTATGCCCCCTGGTTATTGACCCCTCTGCTAATGGACAAATTGCCTCCCTATGCACCTCATAATCTTATACACCTCTATCACATCCTCTCTCAACCTTCGCTGCTCCAAGGAAAACAACCCCAGCCTATCCAATTTTTCCTCTAGCTCAGACCCTCCAGCCAGGCAGCATCCTGGTAAATCTCCTCTGCACCCTCTCCAGTGCAATCACATCCTTCCTATAATGTGGTGACCAGAACTGCACGCAGTACTCCAGTTGTGGCCTAACCAGCGAATTAATCAACATTGCAAAAACAGATTATTGTGTCACTATCACACTGCTGTTTCTGGGATCTTGCTGTGTAGAAATTGCCAGTTTTTTTTAACATTGCAATAGTGACTACACGTCAAAAGCATGTAATTAGTTGTAAAGTGCTTTGGAACATCTGAGTTGTTAAGGGCCCTATCAATATGCAAGTTAATTTTATTGTTTTGAGGAACATAAAGGCGAATAATTTAATAAATTTCTAATGAAAAGAACTTCGATTATGAAGGCTTGTCATTGAACAGTGCATATACTGGATATTATGGGTGGGACTTTCCGGTCCCACCCACCACCAGGATCACCTGGTCCCGCCGAAAGTCAATGAACTTTTGGCTGTGCCGTCACACCACCCGCGGTGGGTCCACCATGGTGGATCCCGAAAATCCCAGCCCATATTTTAAGAAAAGCCCATTCTGCTCCTCCTTCCCCTCCACCCCCCCGCCAAATTAAGACACCGATGCCAATCCTCTCTCACCAGGAGATTTGGAAGATTATGGTCCCACCTGCCATTAATAGACCACCTTTCCCAACCCTCATGCCCATCACTCTGCGCAGCTGGTGTTGACTATGCCAAGACCGGTGACTCCTCAGCGTTGAAGCAAATGTCTGCAGAAGCTGGGACATGAGCCAGGGACTCCCTGTTGACCAGATTACACAATGATCTACAACACATTCAAACTTTCCTGATTTATTTTCACATAGCAATACCATCGACATCCTTGACCGTGTGAGGCCTCGCATTGTGTGGCAGTGCCAAACCCTAAAGCCGGCCAAGATTGTGGTTTTGTACAGCAACATCCGCTTGCATCTATGCAGCATCTTTAATGTAATAAGATGCCCCAAAACGCTTCACAGGAGCATTATAAAGCAAAATTTGTCACTGAGGCACGTAAGGAGATATTAAGACAGGTGACCAAAAGCTTGATCAAAGAGGAATGGTTTAAGGAGCATCTTAAAAGAGGAAAGAGTGATAGAGAGCAAAAAGGGAATTCCAGAGTTTAGGGACTTGAAGGCACGGTTATTAATGGCAGAGTGACTGAAATCAGAAATGTTCAAGAAACTAGAATTCAAGAGCATAGATATTGCAGAAGGTTGTAGGTTTTCTTTTCCATTCATGGGATGTGGGCGTCGTTGGCCAGGATATTCTTTATTGCCCATCCCCAATTGCCCTTGTTCAGAGGGCATTTAAGAGTCAACCACATTGCTGTGTGTCTGGAGTCACAGGTAGGCCCGACCAGGTAAGGACAGCAGATTTCGGGAGGTGATTACAGAGATAGGGGAGTGGCGAGGTTGCGGGTGGATTTGAAAATAAGGCTGAGAATTCTAAAATTGAGGCGTCGCTTGAGTGGGAATCAGTCTTGGTCAAGGGGCTCAGGCCTGATGGGTTTGCTGAATTTGGGGCGAGCAAGGACACACTTGGCAATGTTTTGGATGAACTCAGTTTGTGCAGAGTAGAATGTGGGAGACCAGCCAGGACAGCTCAATATTTAATTTGGGGAAATTTCTACTCATCCAGTACTAAATTTCAGACAAGAGGCCTGTTAACTGGGAGACAGTGGAGGACTCGAGCGAGAAGGCTGTCATCAGCGCACACGTGGGAAAACTGACATTGTGTTTTCAGATGATTTCACCAAGAGGCAGAATACAGATGAGAAATAGGAGGGGACCAAGGATCGATCCTTGGAGGACACCAGAGATAGTTGGGCTAGGGCAGAAAGGGAAACTATTGCAAGCGATACTCTGACTACGATTAGATCTTAGACTAAAGAACAGGAAAAGCAAGAACTTAAACTTATGTAACACCTTACATGACTTCAGGACATCCCAAAGTGCTTTACAGTGAATGAAGTTCTTTCTGAAATGTATTGAATGGCACAAATGTGGCAACCACTTTGCGCATAGCAAGATCCCACAAACAGCAATGACCAGGTCGTCCGATTTTCTTTTTTTTTAAAAGTGGTGTTGGTTGAATGTTGATCATCGTGGGATTAGAAAGAATGATGTCACACTGATAGAGGAGTGACATAAATCCGAGTCAAGACCAAGGGATGGTTTCGGGATTAGGGTGGTCATGTGCTCCAGAGATCTGTGATGGGATCTCATTTGATTTCCATTTTAGTTAAATCATTTGGATCTAAATACAGGTGGAAGTAAAACTGAATTTGGGCGGTGATCCCCATATTATAAGGCTTAGAAAACCAATGACATCTCAGGAGCATTATCTTACTGAATGACAGAGCGGGTTCGAGGGGCCGAATGGCCTACTCCCACTCCTATTTATGCTCTTTTTTCATTTATTCTTTATGGGGTGCGTGCATCACTGGCAAGGCTGGTATTTGTTGACCATCCCTAATTGCCATAACTGAGTGGCTTGTTAGGCCATTTCAGAAGGCAGGTAAGAGTCAACCACATTGCTGTGTATCTGGAGTCACATGTAGGCCAGACCAGGTAAAGATGGCAGATTTCCTTCCCTAAAGGACATTAGTGAATCGGGTGGGTCTTTATGACAAATGATGATAGTTTCATGGTCACCATTTCTGAGACTAACTTTCAGTTCCAGATTTCTAATTATCTTCTGATCTTAAAGGTTAGAGGAGTGGGCAGCTAAGTAGCAGATACAGTTTAACTCTGAGAAATATCAAGCAGTACATTTTGAGGCAGGCACTGCAACAATTAAATAAAGGAAAAAGACTCACATTCTCATCGAGTCTGTCTAATATGGTCGCGATGCCTTGTGTATCAGGGTGTATCGAAAATTCCTCCTAGGTGCTCTTCAAATTTAAGTTAATCTAATCCTCAAATCAAGGCTACTCCAAGCTGACTCATGGAAACCACCTCTTGTATGAGGTGAGCTCCCCACCACTGCAAAATACACTGTAGCTTAAACAGTCAGGTTTAAGCAAGATTTGCATTTATCAAGCACTTTTCATGGCCTCGCACATCCCAACAGTAGTCACTGTTGTAATGTGGCAGCCGACTTGTGCACAGCAAGCTCCCACAAGCAGCAATATGATCATAACCAGCTAATCTGTTTTTGTGATGCATGAGGAATTGATTTTGGACTCTATCTCTTGATTCTCTTCCTTCACCTGGAGGCAGACAAAGCACACACTTACATCTCCTTCCCAGAGCTTGTATAACCTGAAACAGGTCACCAGCCTCAAGCTAGAGTATGAGGGACACCACTCCACATGAAACATGGCTGACCAGGAGACCCTCCCACTCTTACTACCTGCCATAGGCTTATTGGGAGGATTTATAGATTGGTAATCAACCTGTCTGGCCGTGTTATAAATGCACTTTTCTTGGTCCTCAAGTCCTGGAGTGGGACTTGAACCCAGAGCATTTGGCTCAGAGACAGGATGGTACCCACTGTGCCAACAGGACCTGTGCCAATTGGCCAGGACACCATGGTTAATTTCCTACTCTTCTTCAGCAATGTGGTCAGCGATCCTTTTGTGTCCACCTGAAAGGGAAGACAGGGCCTTGGCTTAACGTCATGTGAAAGTGCTCTCCAACACTGCAGCATTCCCTCAGTGCTGCACTGGTGCCTTGATTTGTGTGGTCAAGTTTCTGGAGCGAGATGTCAACCACAACAGCCTGACTCAGAGGCCAAGAGTGAGCACCAATTGGATGGAGAAGCACCAGAAATCTAAGCATGCTGATGCAAAAATCTTTAAAACATAGGACTGCACAGATAAAAGCGCAAACGAAATTCTGGGGGTTGGAGCAAAGAAATAATATTCAATTTGCTAATGATTAATTCTTAGGCCAGGGAAGTTTACAGCAAAGAATAACGCCAGGATTGAAAGGTTGACATTAAAGAGAACGGATAGAAAAGTTGAGGTTTTTTCCCCCCTATTGAAAAAGAGACAAAAGAGGGATGTCATCAAAATACTGAAAGGTTTTGAGAGGGTAATTAGTGAATTGTCGGGAAATCAATAACAAAATACAAAAAGTCAACATTAGGAGAATTTCTTCAGAGGGGAAGTTTTCAGGATACTTTAAGGTAAGAAATTGTTCTTGCAAGATCCTGTTTTTTTGGTGGGGGCACACTCTCTTCCCAAAAGGTGATATAGATGGAGGGCCACACACGATAATTTTACATTCAGGTGGTGAAACCAGACAATTGAGTCCAGAGTAGGGGAGTCCATCACTGTGATGGCTCTTTCATATTTGTGAATTGTGCATTGAGTCTTTATCTGTTCCCATGGTCTGTTCTGGGTGGTGGGGGTGCAGGGGGTGGGTGGGGGTGGGGGGGTGTGGGGGGGGGGTTGTGCCACAGTCACACATGAAGAAGTTTAGAATTTTCCAGTTGTGCATCAAGCATTCACGATTTGTGGCAGATGTGGTTTGGCTGCTCAGGAACTACTCGGAAGATCAAAGCCAGGGATTGTCCATGTCGGGTCTTCACAAGGTGTTTTGTGAGTCCTTGTGAACCCCGTTCAGCTTTTCAAGCTTCACCGGTGCTGAAGTCACGCTGTCGAAGATTAAGCGCAAGGGTCTAAAAGGGCTTGCACCGGAAGCGGTGTTGAGGGACTTTGTTAAGCTTCCGGGCGATGGACAGACTTTCATTTTCCTTGTTCCTCCAGACTTCCTGGCATTGCTGTGAATGGGTGGGAGCACGATGTGTGACAGCACAGGCCACCAGAGTGTCGGGCTCAACTTGTGGGTTCGAGTGATCCGTCAGATTGCACTGTTCAGCAGTCAACAAGATGAATGTGGCGACTACTTGCCCATACCAGTGCACAGTACTGTGCTATGGAGAACACAAGGACAATTGTTGAAGTCCAAACTGCCAATGGTGATGTTTCCTCAGCTTGTGCTGCCCAGTTTCTGGACCTCGCCCTCGTCTTGGTGGCTACCCTCTTCAGGTAGCGGTGGAAGGTCAGCATGAAGTCGAACTTCATTCCGAGAGAGGTCGGACTGGGGTCATGCCATGTCGTGTTGCTGCAGAAGGTCACTTTCAGGGTATATTGAAAGTTTCATTGTCCGCATGGAATGCAGTGACTGTTCCACTGGAAATTTGGCCTGAGCTTCAATATCTGGTGATATTCCTTCAAGATATCTAGGTCTGTGTTCGAGGTGCACTTCTTATTGAAAGTGTCTATTTGCATTGAGAGGGCTAGGTTATCCATGCAGGTAAATTTGGGCCATGCGATTGGCAGCATGTTACACGTGTAGACATTGACGAGCATCGTTGGGGTACTAAACCTGGGAGAGGTAACGGGGTTGGCAAAATGAGTGCTCGGCATTCTCCATAGCAGGTGTTGTTTTTTTTGAGCTAGGGGGGTCCTGGCAAGGTTCACAGCATCAGTACATTAATCCAGACCCATCTCAGAGGCCAATGGCAGGTCTACCAAGATGGCATCAGTACATGCATATGTATGAATTAGGAGCAGGAGTAGGCCATTCGGCCTCTTGAGCCTGCTCCGCCATTTGATAAAGGTCATGGCTGATCTGATTGTGGCCTCAGATCATCATTCCTCCCTATCCTTTGACTCCCTAATCAATCGAGGATCTAACTCAGCCTTAAAAATATTCAATGACCCAGTCTCTACCGCTCTCTGGGAGAGAGAGAGTTCCACAGACGAATGACTGTCTTGGATCCATTCTGGAATTTTGGGAACTACCGGTGGACTCAGAGCTCCAGCTGGCACATGCACTCAATTCTGGTGTGAATTGCACCGGACGCTATATTGATGAGGGCCTTAGCGCGCAGTCAACATCCTCTGAAAAATGTAGGGCAGGCAGATCATCACACTGATCAGCACGCAGTGCTAATTTGGCTAATTTGGTTTTGGAGTTCAATACTTCAGGTGATACCCTCTCTTAACCTCGCACAGCTGAACACATGTTCAACAGAACCCCCACATGCATTATAAAGGGATCACCAATTCATAAGAACACGCAAACATACGAGTTAGTAGCAGGAGTAGGCCATTTGGCCCTTTGAATCTGCTCCCCCATTCAATAAGGTCATGGCTGACCTGATTGTAACCTCAACTCCACGTTCCCGCCTATCCCCGATAACCGTTCACCCCCTTATTTATCAAGAATCTATCTACCTCTGCCTCAGAAATATTCAAACACCCTGCTTCCACCACCTTTTGAGGAAGAGAGTTCCAAAGACCCACGACCCTCTGAGAGAAGAGTTTTCTCCTCATCCCTGTCCCTTATTTTTAAACAGTGACCCTCTAGTTCTAGACTCTTCTACAAGAGGAAACATCCTCTCCTCATCCATCCTGTCAGGTGGATCCTGACTCCTTACAGGATAGTTGCTGCTTGATTTTCTCCTGGCTGGTTCTTCGATTCTACAAGTATTGGTGCTTTCCATAGTTGCTTCAAGTTGGAAAAGCCTACAGGGAGTGGTGTAGCAGGAGTTGAAGGAATTTTTGCTGATTTTTAAGGTTCTGAAGAAACGAGTTTCTCCCAGATATGGGTTCACTAGTAGGCATTCCTCTCGGAATGTAGCGTGACTTAGAGAATGAAAAGTGACCAAGAAGAGTAGGACAAGCTGCTCGAAGAGGGAGGAGAAGGAGGAGGGAGGGAAAGGAGCAAGAGGCCATATCTACCCAGGGTGTTCAGGGAGCAATTTTTCTTTGTGAATCTCACTAAGGAACAATGTATGAGACTTGATGCTTCAGTAAGGATCTTCTCACTGAACTCACCATCCTGCTGTAGCCAGATTACAACCTCAATTTTAGATGGTGGGAGGGTCCCTGGGGTTGCAAAAAACCATTCAGAGGGTCCTCAGCCTTGTAAGGATGGCAGCCCTGCCACCAGAGATGGGTGCTCCTGCTGCAGGAGGGTGCCTTCACCTTGAGGTGTCCTCTGAAGAGGTTTGAGCTTGTTACAAATAAACTCTGGGCACGGCTGCCAAGCAGAGGGACAACCCTTTCACAGGTTGGCCGGTGACTGCAGCAATGGCCCAATGATCGATGCTGCACCGGTGAGGTGTGTTAGAACATGCCATAAGACCATAAGACATAGGGGCAGAAATCAGGCCATTTGGCCCATTGAGTCTGCTCCACCATTCGATCATGGCTGATAAGCTTCTCAACCCCATTCTCCCGCCTTCTCCCCGTAACCTTTGATCCCCTTACCAATCAAGAACCTATCTATCTCGGTCTTAAGTACATTCAATGACCTGGCCTCCACAGCCTTCTGTGTCAACGAATTCCATGCAGCCTCATGGGTCATTGCCACCCCCACACCCATACCACCGCCCTCCCAGCGAGCTGCCTCCAGTCAAGCCTCAGCCTTGGCCCTCAGATTGGCTGTGGGGAGGGCCCCCTGACAGGGACAACCAGCCTCAGGGAGGATCACCAAAAAGCAAGGAACACGGGGACCACTGGCCTGAGACCAGGGGGAGGATTTTCCCCTCGATCGGGCGGGGCGCAGAAAGCAGGAAGGCCCGGCCCCCCATTAACGGCCAGCGAGCGTGAAACCGAGCTCGATGGCCTCAGCGGGCGGAGGCAGGAGGAGCGCTGAGGTGTGCGCATGCTCGCGGCGGGGAGGGGGTCCGCTCAGTGAGAGCTCCCTGGAGGCACAGAGGAACCGAAGGCTCTTGACATTAAAAATAAAGATTTTAAGCATAAGGAGAACACGTCCCCACACGTGACCGGGTCACAAGAGCAAGGGACGTGTGAGAAATGACTTTTAAAAACTTCTACCTTTATTTTTTTTAAATCGCTGTTCAAAACCTCATCCCGCCCGCTGGTGAAGTCTCGCAAAATATGCAAAGGCCGCTTGGCCTATTCGCCAGCGCACCAACCATAAGGCTGGAGGGGCAGGGAAAAGTTCACTTTAATTCATTGATTAACGGGTTTAAAAGCCCTCTTCATTGTCGGCGGGCGCGCTGCTGACTCTCACCCACGCCCGCCGGCCACAATATCGCACGAGTGCGTGATGACCTCAGGACGCGCGCACGGCGCCTTCGGATTCCTGGATTTCCACCTGGTCCCTTCAAGCCTGCCCCCTGCAGGGGGAGGAAGCGCACGGTTTCACTGGGATCGCACTTTTCCCAGGACGGAGGGGGTTGCCATTGACGCTCTCACCTGCCATGGTATCGGCCTCGCTATGGACCAAAACCTCAGCAATGGCTGTGCCAATAAGAGCGGGCGCCATCCCTGCCGTGGATGTTCGGACATGTCGCCGTGCCTGTTCCCCTCTGGTTAACTCCCGCTTTCTTCATTTGTGTGCCACCTTGCCCCGTATGATGGAGGGAAGCGTGTCCGTGGGTGCTGGGCAATCTGTTGTGGCTGCCATGGTCATAGCTGGCAATGTGTGCAAGATCTGAGATGTTAGTGCGGGGCTTACGGCATTGCTAAGCGTATGTGGGTGTGGTAAAACACGCACATGCCAGTTATGAATCCTGGCTGATGGAGATTGTTGGTAGGTGAGTGCTGGGAGTAGGTGGGAGTGAGTGGCACGGTGTGATGGATTGAGCATGGGGTGAGGTTAGTGGCTCGGGTGTAAGGATATGGCATTTGAAGATGCATCCGCTGACCTTGACCACTCGTGTGAGGTCATTGAACTTCTTGTGGCACTGCCTCCAGATCCTTGGAACGTGATTCTTGGTATTGACCCCCATAGCTTTCTGCTGCCGCTGTCTTCTGAGTGTGAGTCTGGAGGACCTTCTGGCCTCCTAGGGACAGCAGACAAATCTCCTCTATTCCCCTCCCTACACCATAGTGTCCAGTGCAGTGCCTATAAACCTTAGAGCCCATGCTCTCTCAGGCTGTGCCATTCTTCACTCTTTGACCTGCTGTTACAGCATTTTGTTTTAATTCACTCATGGGATGTGGGCATCACTGGCCAGGCCAGCATCAATTACCCATCCCTAGTTGCCATTGCAAGGTGACTGGCTTAGTAGGTATTTAAGAGTCAACCATATTGCTCGGAATCTGGAGTCACATGTAGGTCAGACCATATTTGGTTCTTCACCAGTTCCCAGGTTAGATTCACATCCTGCATTTATTACCACAACATACCTCCCTTGTAAATGGTGCAGGCTAGCTTGAGACTGATGCAAGCACCCAATCCACCAGTCAGTTAACGCTGGCTGCATGTGTATGCCTGCATTAAATTGTTTGGGAATGGATCAATCACTCTTTGCAAAATCCTCATGCTTGTTTTCGGGGCTATCCAATTTGGCCCCCAGAATGTCAGTCCCTTGAGGCAGAATCACTCAAAAGAGAATTGGACAAATATTTAGAAAGGGAGATTTGAAAAGGATCTAAGGATGGGACACGGAAATGGGATCATAGTGGACAACTCCATTCGTCAAACCAGTCTCTGCACAAGCATCGATGCGATGGGACGAATGGCTCTCCTTGGTGTTGTAATTTCTACCACTGTTGGGAAAGGGGATCAAAACTGGGTGGATTGTGAATAAATATTCTGAATTATTAATATTTTTTTCTTCAACAGCTACGATCATGCCCATTACAAAGTTACTTGCTACAGCGGACATCGACAAGGCCCTCAATGCTGTCCAGAGTAAGTGGAACCCTGTACCTTGTCTTTCTCTCTCGTCTTTCTATCTATCTTAGCTTCTTTCTTTCTCACTTTCTCTCTCTCTTTCTCATTCTCTCTTCTCTCTTTCTCTGTTCCTTCCTCTCTCTCGTTTTATCTCTCTCTCCCCGCTAAGCTGGAGCTTAGCTTTCATGGGGTGGGTGTTGGCAGCGGTTGGTTGGGGGTGGGGGGAAGGGGTGCGGTGGACACACTCACTGCTCCACCATAACTTCATTGGGAGAGCTGCAGAAATCCTGAGAAAATGAGGCCACTGCCAATTGTGACATTTTTCTGAGGTTTTTGAGCCTCTCCCCCGACAAAGTTATGGCAGACGAGCAGGAGGGTCCTTGGGGAAATTCACCCCCGCGCCGGCACCGAACATCGCTGTGGCTCACTCAGCTGAGTAGCTCACATGTGGACTTGGCATAAAATAGCTTTGCACAGCTGGAACGTGGTTGGTCACAGGGTTGGAGCTTGTAAAGTTTCAAAAGACCAGGCACACTTTCAGATTACTCTCTTCCTTCATACTTTGAAGATCAGGCGACCATTGTAAACTCTGCGCCTGTCTAATCCGGCGCTGTCCAATGTGGGCTGTCACATGTGGCAAATCGGGTCACTGGCGTCCAGCGGGTGGATGCTCCGCATCAGGTGAGGCATTTTCACTGGACGGTGGACAGAGCTCTACGATGGCCCATCTGACTGAGGACACTGTCCCAGGCTCTCTCCGGTACAATCTCTGGCCGGGACAAAAGGAAGTGGGAAATCCCCCAGGAAAAGCAATCCTTACCATGAAAGAAAGACTGTAGCCTAACTCCATTCAGGTAAAGAGGCCTCCATTGAAGGGAATGAAGGCATGTTGAAGTATTTTAATTGCTACACCACAACTGGACGTTGCGTGGAGATGACCCCCGCTGTTAGAAATACTGTTTGATCTGCTCTCACGGCTTTTGTCTTAAATTCACTCATGGGATGTGGGTGTCACTGGCCAGGTTGGCACCATGACCCTATCCCTAACTGCCCTTGCAAGGTGACTGGCTTGGTAGGCATTTGAGAGTCAACCATATTGCTCTGAATCTGGAGTCACATGTAGGTCAGACCAGATAAGGATGGCAGATTTCCTCCCAGATGGGTTTTAACAGCAATAATTGCATGGACATTATTTAATTCCATTGTGGGATTCTAACCAGGTGCCCCAGAGCGTTACCCTAGCTCTCTGAATTGCTAGTCCAGTGAAAACACCACTATGCTGCTGCCTTGACCTAAGATTACGCATCTTTATCCTTTCCCTCAATCCCAGTTCATCTCAGGGAAATTGTTACAAAGCCCATCCCCTCCTTGACACACATTTTATATCATGTGACAAACATGGTCACCCACCACAAGTTTGGCCAGCGTTGAAATCCTATTGGACAGCACTGATCTAAACTACCGGAGTGGACAGACAGTCACTCATGTCCGCCAGTAATGGAGCACTTTCTTGGTACCACGTTGGAGTGTCAGCCTAGATCATGAACACAAGCCACAGTTTTCTGTCCCCAGGGGAAAAAGTACTACCAACTGTCCCAAACTGAAAGACGTGGAAACACCTGGGATGAAGGTCCTGAATTTGATGCTTTTTGTGAGCTGGGTTAATTGGATTTTACCTGTGGTGCTGTGGCGATCATGAATGCAACTGAGTTGGGGGGCAGAATGAGAAATAATCAGCCAGGGTTCCCGCTCCTGATCATAAGAGAAGATTGTAATAAATAGGGGCAGGATGTAGGCCATTCAGCCTAACCAGCCTGCTTCACCCTTCAGTAAGATTATGGCTCATCTGATTGTGGCCTTAACTCCATTTTCCTGCCTGTCACCCCATAACCATTGACACCCCCCCACCCGCACCCCCCCACCACCCCACCCCCCCCCCCCCCCCACCACCCGCACCCCCCCACCACCCCACCCCCCCCCACCACCCCCCCGTCACCACCCCCCCCACCACCCCCCCACCACCCCACCCCCCCCCACCCCCCCCACCACCCCCCCCCACCCCCCCCCACCACCCCCCCCACCCGCCCCCCCCCCACCCCCCCCACCCACCCCCCACCACCCCCCCCCACCCCCCCCCACCCCACCCACCCCCCCCCACCCCCCCCCACCACCCCCCCAACACCCCCCCCCCACCACCCCCCCCACCCCGCCCCCCCGCACCCCCCCCACCCCCCCCCACCGCCCCCCCCCCACCACCCCCCCCCAACCCCCCACGCCGATCAAAAATCTGTCCTGCTCAGCCTTGAATATATTCAATGACCCAGCCTCCATTGCTCACTGGGGCAGAGAATTCCAAAGACTAAGGACTGACTTCCTGAGAGCAGAAATTCCTCCTGATCTCTGTCTTAAATGGGAGACTCATTTTCAAACTGTGTGCCCTGGTTTCATTTAAGGCACTCTGCATTTAAGGCTGAGGTAGGCGGGTTTCTGGTCTCTCGCAGGGAATCAAGGAAAAAGGGGAGGGGCAGGAACGTGGAGTTGAAGCCCAAGATCAGCCACAATCGTATTGAATGGTGGAGCAGGCTCAAAGGGCCATATGGTCTGTTCCTGCTCCTATCCCTCATGTTCACACTAAGTGAATATGGGATGAGAAGTGAATTGGGACAATCATCCACAGTGTTGAGACCTCATATCAGTGCCTAGACAATGACCCAAAGGGTTGCTGGTGCCTATGGGAGGAAGGGAAAAGAGGGAAAATTAGAGGATAGGGCGAGACATCTTTGTGTCCTCCATAAGCCACAATAATGTCCTTAATTGCAAAGTTTGAAAGGAAAGGGTTTTACCTCATGACTAAACTTCATCATGCAATTTCTAGCTCCTGGGAGCTTCGATCACAAGAAGTTCTTCCAGTTGGTCGGTCTGAAGAACAAAACCCCTGAGCAAGTGAAGGAAGTCTTTAACATCCTTGACCAAGATCACAGTGGCTTCATTGAAGAGGACGAGCTCAAGTAAGAAAATAAAATACTTTTTTTGAGCATCCTTTTGATGGGGCAGCACATTGATGGCATTCACAGACCAGAATTTCTTCAACTGGCTTATGGAAAGCAGGCCTATTATACCAAGATTTAGTGCTCCATCCAATATTGCAGTTCATCATATTAAATTTAGGCAGCACCCCACCCCCAATCATGTCAGTTAGACACCCGTGCAATGCTTCAGTCTTCAGTTATTGAGCTCAATTACAGGCCCTCCTCCTTCGGGTACCTAAGAAGACATTGGCAACCATGGACTTCCATTGAACTGGTCCATGATTAAGCTTGGCAGTGGTTTGCCGTTGCCTTCTGCAGTATGGCTGACCAGGAGAATTCTCCCACTCTTGCCACATTAGAAGGATTTACAGGCTGATAATCAACCTGTTTGGCCACATCATGAACACACCTTCCATGGCCTTCAAGTCCTGGAGTAGGAATTGAACCCAGAGCATCTGGTCCAGAGGCAGGGATGATACCACTGCACCACAAGACCTTCGCAGACAGGCTCAGTCATATAAAATGACCGAGCAGAGCTGCCGGTGTGTGCTGTGGAAGGAAGTGCATTCCAAGAGCCCTATCTTAATATTTGTAGCAGGATTCACCTCCCTGAGGCTGCCTATCGCAATGGCATGGACAACAAAAATGGCAATAATTGAAGCTGGACCTGTTGAAGGTAAATTGAGCAATGGAAAGGTGATGGGAAGGGGAGGGTCGTGGGGAGGCATTCTTCATTTGAAATTATTGTGACTGTCAGAGGGGCTCAGTTAGCTAGTGTGTGGTTCCAAATAGCACCACCACCCAGTGCAGGGCTGGATCCCGGTTCTCGCTGAGGCAGGCTTGGGGCCTACCTGCTCTTCTTGCCCCCCGCAGCAAAATCAGAGCGCAAGCCCTGGTTCAGCAACACTTAAACAGTTGAGAGTACTCCCTGAAGAAGAAGTGATTGTCAGTGGACAAGAAAGAGAAAAATTTAAGCCCAATAAATTTGGGAAGCAGTGGGAGACGGCTGCAATTAATCTTTTCTCCTTCACAGATGTGTGCTAAAGGGTTTTTCTGCTAAGGGAAGGGAACTTTCTGAAAGCGAAACCAAGGCTTTGCTTGCGGCTGGTGATGAGGATCATGATGGTAAAATTGGAGCAGAAGGTAGGCATTTGAAGCTGATTGTTGGCTATCCAAGACTTAAGTCATGGTGACAACTGTTTACCTTTGTGTGCAGGGCTCTGAGTGCTGCCCATTCACCCGCCATTTTCCTCCCTGTTCTTATGAACCACTTGCTTGGGTTTGCCAGCTCTGGTTGGACGTTATTCCTGGAGGCGTTATCACATGACATCCTCTCACTAACTGCCCTGTCCCCACACTCCCACCATTGGGCACCCAACAGGTCTGTCTCTGAGGTGCCACATCACCAATTCGAAGATGAACAGACTCTCTGTTACCTGATTGGATGGTTCTTGACTGACATTCAAACAGCCTTTATAACTCCCCTGTGCAATATTTTTAGAACAAATAAAAGGTTTTCAAAGGATTTTTTTTTTAATTGACCCTGTGATGGTTCTTCCAATTATTGCTCAAAGCAGACTCCTGGAGATTCATTTTTCATTCCTGAAGGTTCCAGGGCACTCCTGGAGGGTTGGCAACCCTAATAATGACCCATGCTCCACCCTAAGCTCATCTTCCTTTGGTTCCTGATCAAAGAGGGGTGTTTTGGAGAGGGTTAGTGAAGGTGGTGGGTATTGGGAAGCAGAAAGGCCTCAAAACCAACCCAGGTCCTTGAGCACAGAAGGATGACTTGATAGCAATTACAGTTAGAAACCTTGGGTAATTTTCCCTATGCCAAGTCTAGTTGAGACCAACAAACAATTCAAACTGGGGATGGTGTGGGGAGGGTGGGTGAGGTGCAGGTGTCAGCAACACTCAAGAAGCTTATCAACATCTAGGAAGAAGCAGCCCATTCACTCCCTCCACAACCTACGCACTGTGGCAGCAGTGTGTACCAACTACAAGATGCACTGCAGCTACTCACCGAGGTTCCTTCGACAGCACCTTGCAAACCCACATCCTCTGTCACCTAGAAGGACAAGGGCAGCAGACACATGGGAGCACCACCACCTGCAATTTCCCCTCCAAGTCACTCACCACCCTGACTTGGAAATATATCGCCGTTCCTCCACTGTCACTGGGTCAAAATCCTGGAACTCCCTCCCTAACAGCACTGTGGGTGTACCTACACCACATGGACTGCAGCTGTTCAAGAAGGCAGCTCACCTCCACCTTCTCAAGGGTAATTAAGGATGGACAATAAATGCTGACCTAGCCAGCGACGCCCACATCCTGTGAAAGAATAGATAAAAACGGAGACGTAAGGGAATGCAAATGCCAGGACAGTAAAGGCAGGGAGAGAAAAACTTCAAAGAAAATTTCGATGGGCTCACTGTTCTTTGGCACTTATGAGGATCATTGGAGATCTCTGAGTAGGCTCGCACAATGCCTTATCCTGCTCATTGGTGACTAATTTTGTAGAGACTTTGACAGGCAAAAGAACCCAATAGACATAAAGCATTAATTCAACAGTGGGATCAATGCCTGAGCAGATTGGGAATATTGCCATGTTATTGTATAAATTATGCCCAGAATACTGGCAGAGCACTAACACACACTGTGAATCCAATGAGCTATTTGTTACTGATGGTGCAAGGTTATCAGAAGAGATCAAATGAAGGTTTTTCTCATTCCCCTGACTCCACATCCCACCCAAAAACCACTGCCCCTCACCCCCCTCCCACCACCCACCACCCACCTGAACAGCTAATAAGAAATACAGATGGAAGTTGAGAATTTAGTCGAACATGCTAGCCATTTTGCTGTTTAAAATTGGGGGCCAATTCGCAGATTTCCCCCGATTTCAGTTGTACACTGATGACATCCCAGCTCAGTCGCACCATCACCTCTGTCGACTCCTCCACTGTTGCTAAATCGTCAGATCACTTATCCAACATCCAGTACTGAATGAGGAGAAATCTCCTCCAATCAAACACCGAAACCATAATTGTCTGCAAAAGTTCCATTGCCAATCTCGAGAATTCTCTCCTTAAACATCTCTGCCACTCTGTTCTCTGTGGTTAGGCCACAGCTGGAATATTGCAGACAATTCTGGCTACCACACTTTAGTAAGGATATCAGGGCATTCGAGGGGGTGCCAAGCAGATTTACTAGAATGGTACCAGAGGCTTCAGTTCCTTGGAGAGCCTGAACAAACTGGGATTCTTCTCTTTAGAGCAAAGAAGATAGAGTAAATAAGGAGAAACTATTTCCAATGTCAGAAGGTTGGCAGTCAGAGGGCAAAGATTAAGGTAATGCTAAAAAGAACCAGAGTCGACATGAGGAAGCTAAACCAAAAACAAAAAATGCTGGAGAAACTCAACAGGCCCAACAGCATCTGTGGAGAGAGAAACAGAGTTAACATTTCGAGTCCCTATGACCTGTCTTCAGATCTCTGAAGATGAGTCACACAGACTTGAAATGCTAACTCTGTTTCTCTCTCCACTGATGCTGTCAGACCTGCTGAGTTTTTCCAGCATTTTCTGTTCTTGTTTCAGGTTTCCAACATCCGCAGTATTTTGCTTTTATCTTACGAGGAAGCTGAAGTTCGCACAGTGAGTTGCCAGGATCAGGACTGCACTATCCAAAGGCTGGTGAAAACAGATTTAATGATAGCTTCCGAAAGGTAACTGGAAAAGTACTTGAAGGGGAAACATTGCTGGGCTATGGGGGAAAGAGCAGGGGAGAGGGGCTAATTGGATAGAACTTCTGAAGAGCCAGCACAGGCACGATGGGCCAAAAGGCCTCCTGCGCTACAACCAGGATCAATCTCTTCCCATTTAGGATACTCCTTAAAACCGACCTCTCTTACCGATCTTTTGGTTACCTGCACTAATACTTCCTTACAGTCCAGTGTCAAATTTAGTTTGATAATACGAGTGTGGAACATCTTCGGACATTTCCTTACATTAAATATAAATATAAATTATAAATATAAGCTCTTGTTCTCTCAAAGGCACTGTCATTAAGCTGGGGGAGTGGGGTGGGTGGGGGGCGTGGGTGGGCAGGGTGGGGGTTGTTGGGTTGTGGTGTGTAGTCCCACCTTCCAGTAGCTTGGTGAAGTGGCCATGCTTCAGGTGTCAGCCTGGACAGAGACTATTCGACAATGGACAGCATCAGAGCTGAGTTTAATGTGGCCCTCCCCTCACGAGCACTTTCCATCGGGGCCAGGATCTGGGAGCTGGAATCATGGATGATTTATCCTCTTCTTTATGCCCTAATTTTATTTGATGACGCTCCTGTGAAGCATCTTGGGGTTTTTGTTTTGATGCGTTCATGGGCATTACTGGCTGGACCAGCATCTGTTGTCCGTCTCTAATTGTCCTCCAGAAGGTGAGCCGCCTTCTTGAACGGCTGCAGTGTATCTGGTTCAGCTTTCCTGTCACGGTTTGGTAAAACTAAATAGCTCGCTAGGCCATTTAAGTGAAGAGTCAACCACATTGCTGTGGGTCTGGAGTCACATGTAGGCCAGACCAGGTAAGGATGGCAGATTTCCTTCCCTAAAGGGGCATTAGCGAACCAGATCACAGTTGCCGGGGGTCACCAGTACCAAAACTGGTTTTCAATTCCAGATTTATTAATTAATCGAATTAAAATTCCATGGTAGGATTCAAACTCACATCCCCAGAGCATTAGCTTGGGGGGGTCACTAGATTACTGGTCGAGTAACATTACCAATGGGCCACCACCATTGCTGCAGCGTTGCATTCTGCTAAAGGTGCTATATAAATGCAAAATATTATTGTTGTCCCAGAACAAAACTAACTGAAGCGCTTAAAAGGGAGATGCTACTTGAGAAGGAAGGGTGTTAGGGATATGGGAATAGGATCGGAAATTGGGCATTAGTAAATAATGAGCCCTGGCAGGCAAAATATGGAACATGCTCTGTGGCAAAATGGCTGACTCCAGTCACTACATTTGTTCAGCCACTTAAAAGGTTTAATCTGCTGACTTAATTCTTTATTTTTCTCTCTTTTTTCTTTTCTTCCTTTTCAGAATTTGCAAAGCTGGTGGCTCAAGTGTAAAAGACCTGAACCTAATCAATCCTCCTTTACCCCCCACTTCACCATTCGAATTCACAAGGGCCCCCAGAGAAAACCTTGGTTAATTAATGCCCACACAGTTCCTTCTATTTATTTGTACATTTTATACACGTGTTTGTGCCAGAAGATGCTGTCAAACAAATAAATGTGAAAAGAATAATTTGGTCCTACAAAAATGGGCACTGTGTGTTTTGTTGTGTCTCTGTATTAGTTGGTTGGCTGGCTGGAGCTAAATCCACTCCAAGTTTCAATTGATTAACTAGATATCTAGGCTTTAAGTTGCCAATAGTCATAATCTGCCCGGGACATACCCTCATTATCTAGATAAAAGACAAAAAAACTGCGGATGCTGGAAATCCAAAATAAAAACAGAATAACCTGGAAAAACTCAGCAGGTCTGGCAGCATCGGCGGAGAAGAAAAGAGTTGACGTTTCGAGTCCTCATGACCCTTCGACAGAACTGTCGAAGGGTCATGAGGACTTGAAATGTCAACCCTCATTACCTATCTTGACCTCTAAACCCTGACCTTGCAGGTCAACTACCCAACTGCATGTCTTCATTGTCTATAGTGGGGCAGCCTGGGTGATTTGTCTGTCACATCCAGAAGCATGAGGTGAACCTTTACGAAACTCTGCCCTTGGGGCATTGGCAACACCAGCGTTTGTTGCCCACCCCTCGTTACAATGAGAAGGTAACTCGGGCTCTTTGAACCGCTAAGGCCTTTGTGCCAATTGTGCTCCAGTAAGGGGGGGACATCCAAGATGTTGACCTAGTGACAATGAAAGAACGATGATTATCTCAAAGCAAAGGGTCAGCCATTTAGGACTGAGATGAGGGGAAATGTCTTCACTTAGAGGATTGTAAATCTTTGGCATTCGCTACCCTGGGAGAGACGGCTTCTCCATTGTTATCTATATTCAAGGCTGAGGCCGATATATTTTGGGCTACTAAGGGATTTGGGGAAAGCGCGTGAGGGTGGGGTTTAGGTAGAAGAGCCATGATCTGGTTGAATAGCAGAGCAGGTTCAAAGGGCCAAATGAACGACTCCAGCTCCTATAGCAAATGGCATTCCAAGTCAGGATGGTGTGTGACTTCAAGGGGAATTTGGAACTGGTTGATGCTGCCAGAACATTGCTGTTCTTGTTTTTCCATTTGATAGATGTCACAGAAATGCTCTCAACATGACCTTGGTGAGATGCTACAGTGCATCCTGTAGATAGTCCTTAGTGCAAGCACTATGGTGGGGGTGGGTGGAGATTGGGTCTAGTAGCTAGGGTCCTACTAAGTGAGAGAATCAGTTATGGCTGATGCTGAGCTTCTTGAGTGTTGCTGCAACGGTGCCCATCCAGGTGAGTGGTGAGTGCGTTAGGGGAACATCTGCCTACCTTTCCTGCTATTTCCTTTCCTAGTACCTCACAGCTGAAGATGGTCACTTAGACCGAAGTATGGTTCCCCAGATGTGTATGGCTCTGGGTTTGACTCTGACAGGCCTGCTGGTTAAACAACCCTCCATCAACCCATCATCACTTCATCTGAGTGTGACTCAGTTGGTAGCACTCCTGCCTTTGAGTCACAAAGTTCTCTGTTCAAGCCCACTCCAGGACTTGCACCAAAACCCATGCTGACACTCCAGTGCAGCGCTAAAAGAGTGCTGCTCTGTTGGAGGTGCAGTCTCTTAAACCAAGGGCTCCATCTGTGTAACCAGGGGAAGGAAAAGGTTTCAGGACACTATTTCAAAGAAGAGCAGGAGATTTATCCCGTCCAGCAACATCACACAAAAAAAGATGAACTGATCATTATCTGGGAGCTTGCTGTGTACAAATTGGCTGCTGCATTTCCGACATTACTATAATGACTCAGTGGCTATAAAGCACTTTGAGATTTCCAGTGGCTGTGAAAAGTGCTATATAAATGCAAGTTTTTTTTCATCACTTGTCACCCAGGGTCATAAACGAAGGATGACTGGACGATTTTTCCATGTCAGACCCTGGACAGTTTGTGTTGTTGGATTATTCACCACACAGTCAAGCCTAATCCTGTCCTGCTGCCAAATCTCTAGGATTATCCATGGGTCTTCAGGAATTAAAGTTTAAACTCCAGAACACTGCTCCAAATAGTCCAGGAGAAAATTCATAAGAGTAGTACAAAAAAGTGTCATTTTTTTTCCCATTTATTTTAGACAATTTTGCTTAATTAGTTCTAAAGATATTGGAGTTCGTTGGCAGTTGAAAATCATCCAGTTGGTTAAGAATTTGTTTGCTCTCCAGTTGGCATGAAAAGAAAGGATGCCACCAGATTGGCATGTTGGACAATCAGCGGCAGCAACATGAAGGTGGGAAGAATGAAGGCCTTGCGATGAAATCTCCAGGAATACATCCAACCAGAATTGGCAACACTTAACCTGATCTGTCCTCATCCAGCTGATAGCAAGAAGGTACAAAACCCTTGTCTGGTCTCACCTCACCAAGGCACCACCCACTAGGAAGGAGAAAGCGACCTTCGAAGGAGTGCAACGCAGATTTGCTAGAATGATACCTGGGACTCGAAGGGTTAAATTGTGAAGGGAGATTACACTCACTAGGATGCATTCCCTGGAAGTTAGATTATTCAGCGAATTGTTTGATCTAAGTTTTCAAGATATTACAGGGAACAGAAAGGGCGGATAGAGAGAAACTATTTCTGCTGGCTGGGGAGTCTAGGACTAGGAAGCACAGTCTAAAAATTAGAGGCTGGCCTTCCTGGAGTAAAATCAGGAAACACTTCCACACACAAAAGGTGGTAGAAGTTTGGAACTCCCATCCACAAACAGCGATTGATGCCGGTTCAATCGTTTGCTTTAAATCCGAGATTGCTAAGATTTTTGTTAAATAAGTTATTAACGAATATGGGGGAAATGTGGTCATATGGGCCTAGAATTTCAGGGAGTCATGGAGACCCTGTGCCTTATCCTAAATGGTGCTAAGACCCAGGATCCAGAAGTTCCATTCCCATTTCCGACAGATCCTATTTTTGCCAATAAGGGAATGATTGTGGGACGTGACTCACACATGGGGAAAACCCGAACCCATTAGAACTCAGTGCTGAGTTTACAGACCCCATTTTCTATGGAGCAAGGACTGTATCCTGCAGTGTGTGACTGACAATTTTTTTAGAGTAGACGTAAGTGGTCATAAAAGGTGGATAAGGTCTGTGGAACTGTCAAGATGTCAAGTTATTTAAATCTCCTGCCCTTTAAATTTGGGGTTTAAAAAAGCATTCTTGCGTCTCTCAGTTAAAAAATGGGTGCTTGTAGTTTCAATAATTGTTTGTTGTCAAAGCCCTAAGGGCTATCGTATTATTATTGCTTGACTGCTTCCACAACCTGTCATTATCACAGCGGGGGGCTGTAAGTTCACAATTTAATACACAGCTCCAAGAGGCTATTGAGGGATTGGTCGTCTTTGAAGTCAGTTATGAATACAAATGTTTGTTTTTATAAGCAATTAAGTACTTGAGCAGATTTAAATATATTGAATGGGTTTTGATCAATGCGAGTGTTTTTGTTATGTAGTGAAATCTGTAATCGATCTTCAGAACTTCATTTTATTTCTCCTCAGCATGGTTCCTGAGTCTGTCCATGCTGGATACTGGGTGAGCCCATAAGGCGATGGAGATGAGTGGGATTGGGAGGGGGGGTGCATTGGGGATGAGTGAAGGGGCAAGGGCTGGCATGGAGGGGTCACTGGGGGTAGCTTGGGTCATGAGTTGGCATAGATTGGGCATGGGGTGTGGGTGGGGGCATGAGGGGCTGAGGGCTAGAGCATGTAATCTTGAACAACACAAGTGAGACAAAGTTCCAGAACTGGAGTGGACCTTTTAACCAAGCACTCAGCAGCTCCGTGGCTGCTTCCAAACTGTTTCTGGAGGCTGTGGGCCCCACTACCACCCTCCCCGCCCCTCCCACTCCCCCAGCCCCCCACACCCCACCCCCCAGAATAAAGATCCTGCAATTCGGGGCATTTTTTTTCCTGAGGCAGCTGCGGTGAGCCAGAAAACTTCCTGACTCTGCACAACTGCCTGGAGAGTGAAAATCCAGACCATGGAGTTAGGTCGCTGATCAGCCATGATCCCAATGAATGGCGGAACAGGCTGGAGGGGGGTAAATGGCCTCCTCCTGTCCCTATTTTCTTAGATTCCTATTCCACTTTAATAAAAACTCCAAAACTGAAGAGAGATAATCATATTTACAAATGCCTGTTTATTATTTTGAGTGAGTGAGATACAGGGGATTTCACGCTGGGTGGGGGGGGTTGGGGGTGGGGTACCTAATGCACTGACCAGGGACTGGTAGGGGAGAGGAGCTGGATCCCAAGGCAAAACTTGTAATCGGTAAAGGCTTAAGTCATTCCTTCCTGCTTGTGAAATTTCTCTCTGCCATTGGCCATTTGTACTAAACTGATAAACATCAATCAGCAAATCATTAACTGTCATCTTATATCACTGATGGAATTTTTCGAGTTCCTCTGAATATAATTTCTTTGAAGTGTCCTTTTGAGCTCTCTGACCTTGAGTATTGACAGCTGAATGTCAACGTTGATAAGAGATTCAACTTGACCTTTCTTTCACAGCAGGTCCACCTGGAGGACAATGGGTATTTTTGACCTGGTCGCACCCAATGTCTCAATGTCAAGGTACATCTGTTGGGTAGAGGAGAGATGGAGATAATGTGAAGCATTGTCGAGTCCAGCACTGGCTTAACCCTGAAAGAGCACCCAATCCAGAGCCAAAGGAACAAACCCAGGAGGCCCACGGTTTTGCAGGGAGCATCTTGCATCATGCTTCTGCCCACTGTTAAAATATCTAGAGGCACAAAGTCCAGGGAAGGCTGGATTTTGAAGCCATTGGAGGTGTTGCGGATGAGCAGGACTTCAAGCTGCTGCTCCATGTCCCACCTAGGGGGTGCCAACCAAGATTAAATGTATTCCTGGAGGTTTCATCACATGACTTGCCCCCACACCCCAGCCACTAGTCGGCCAACACATCCATCCTTGTGACGCACTGCCTTCCTACACCAATTGGAAAGCAAAAAGACTCATCACCCAATTGGATGATGCTTGACTGTCAGCCAAACAGTCATATTTCCTATTTTCAATATTTTTATATCTGGTTATGACAAATGTTCAAAGAAAATGACAAAAAAATACTTTTTAATGCCCTGATGATTTTTCTCCAGGGTTACACACGCAACAGTGTCCTGGAGATTGATCTTCAATTCCTGGAAACTCCAGGCCAATCCTGGAGGGTTGGCAACCCTAGGCCTGCCACAACTCCTACCTGGTTTCCTGGGCTGGGGCCCGTCGGTTAGGCCACCCAAAAGAGGGATGTTGTCACCGTGGGAGTGGAAAAGGTGGGAGTGCAGCAGCGGGGACACTCTTATGAGCGGAGAAGAGCCTCAAAATTTTTTCTTGCAAATTTTACCAAAGGAAGAGCCTTGTGCTGGAGCAATTCCTTAAGCTAAAAGGGTAGAGAGAGAGGAGGCTACCACCAGGGTCTCTCAGTCTGTTCAGTGACCCAGAGGCTTCACTGCCGCTAGTCCAGGGACTATCACCATCACCATTCTGCAACCAGCACAGGAAGCAGCAGAAAGAAAGAAATTCACCCAGGCACCAGTCAGTCAGACAGGCCCTGCTAAGAGGGTGGGGGGGGTGGGGGGGATTGTTGGCATGGAGGGCAAAGAGGGCTTTCAGCAATGGCAGCCCTTGCCCCCTGGGTGCCCCATCAGGAGGAACCTGTACCCCCGGACTGAGTGAGGAGGCAGGTCACCCCGCCTGGCATGGACACACAACAACCCACCAGCCACCCCCGCCCCCCCACCACCACCCCCCACGCCCCCGCCCCCCACCCACCCCTCTCCCTGGGCCACTGGAATACCAGTGGTGGTTAGATGAGACCCGTCTGTAGTCTTTAATTTTCCACTTAAGGGCATTAATAGGCCTAGGAGTGGGAAGGCCGGCCTTAATCAGGGTGGCGGGGGAGAGAGCAGGAAGGTGACAGGCCTCATGCCTTCCCACACAGTTAAACAGCCCCCCATCCACCTCCCAGTCCAATCCCGGGAGGAAGGGGGCATTAGATACCCCCTTTAATTTTGACAGAATTACAAAGAGTGTAAAACACAGAAACAGGCCATTCAGCTGAACTGGCCCACGCCAGACTGGCATTAATGCTCTTCATGAGCCTCCTCACTCCCTACTTCACCTCACTATCAACAGTGAGTCGAGGTGTTACCAAGAGGTGCCTCCTGGGTCTGACAGTGTTAGCTACTCACAGGGGTCAGGGAACACCAGGCAAATCTGTAGCACTTGAGAATCGAAGCCAAAGCTACTTTCATCATCATGACGTTGAACTCACTCCCAATGCAGCTCAATGCGCCGAGGCCAAAGGGCAAGTAGCATTCGGGGTCCCGAGCATCTTTCTCTTCTCTGGTGAACCTGCGCATGTTGACAAAAACAATCAATAATAGGCCATAGGAAATGTGGAGTCGGCCATTTTAGGCCTGGGATGAGGAGAAATTTCTTCACTCAGCGGGGTGTGAACCTCTGGAACTCTTCACCCCAGGGAGCTGCGGATGCTCAGGTGATGAGTATATTTGAGACTAAAATCGATGGATTTTTGGGCACCATGGGAATCAAAGGGATATGCAGATGGTGAAGGAAAGTGGATTTGAGGTAGAAGATCAGTCATGATCACACACAACAGTCGAGCAGGCCCAAGGGGCCGAATGACCTACTCCTGCTCCTATTTCTTATTCCATGGCTTTAATTTTTATTTTGTTCCATTGGCCCTGCTCCTCTCCCACCTTGGCCCCTTTGGGTTCCTCTTTATCGTCTCTAGCTGCATAAGCAGCAGGACTGATGTATAGGTAATTGAGCAGCTGTTACTTATATAAAACAGCTGCTCAATTACCTATACATCAGTATTATAATACTGTTACTTAGAGTATGTGGGGCGCTCTTAGGATTGATTCCTCAATCGACCACTCCCAGTCATGAGAAGTGATTGTAGGAGATACTAGTCAGAAATCACAAGTCCATAGTGTCCAACTCCCCATCACAGAATTTAATTGTGCAGGAAGTCAAGGGCCTGCAATTTCGGGCCACCGAATTCCTCAATAGGGGCATTTAACTGGGGAACTAGCCCTTACAAGAAGGCAGTGTTTAAAAATAAGTGGTCTCCCATTTAAGATGCAGGCGAGAAGGAATTTCTTTTCTCAGAGAGTCATTAGTCTTTGGAATTCTGTTCCCCAGAGAGCAGAGGAGGCTGGGTCATCAAATATATTCAAGGCCGAGTTAGACGTGTTTTTGATTGATGACGGAATTGAGGGTTATGGAGGAGCAAGGCAGGAAAGTGGAGTTGATGCCCAGAATGAAAAAAACAGTTCAGACCAGTACTCTTATTTCCCAGTTTTTATAGATGTTGCATTTTAAGGCACACAAGACCAGTTCGGACCAGTTGTTACTGTTTCTTCCTTCTGGGTGCCACAATCGGATCTGCCACGATCTTATTGAATGGCAGAGCAGGCTCGATGGATCAAAAGGCCTATTCCTCCTCCTATTCCTTACGATCTTATGACTTATCTTAGATGGATGGCTCTGCTATCTCAAGCTTTAATCTTGATGGCAAAACAGGAGATTACAAGAGCTTGGTTCAATGTTGTTGAACTATCCTGACAAGCAACTAAAAACAACTCACGAAGAAAGATACCACCCCCTTTGCCATTCTGCATTCCCCCAAAATTCCTAGATGATGAGTTGATGAAGCAAACGGCATCATCAACTGGTTAGAAACAAGATGGCCGCCAGGGTGAAAGCTGATATTTACTGGTTACCTCAATGGATTAAATCTGCAAGGATGGTCCCAAAATTCCCTGCTGTGATGCATCACCCAGACCGGCACCGTGACCCGGATTCCTCTGGGAATTTTCACATCGCACACCTCCACCGATTTTTTGCAGGTTCCCTGCAGCCAAACCAGAGGAGGGAATAACCGAAGTGTTTCCATGACGACCATGTCCAGGTATTCCATTCCTGTGAGGCTTTCGTAAGTAAAACCCTTATAAAATGGAGGGAAGAAAAAAATCATAACCGCACCCAAATGTTGAGAGCTATTTTTTAAAATCGAAAACTTCACAATTCAATAATTTATTGAGCGTTCTATGGACAGTCGTTAAGAATGTATAAGGCCTGATGGCATGTTGTGCCACTGAGAGATGGAAATCGCGAGTGCAAGCTGACGTGACACAGTTCCCTGTTTTGGGAATGCCATGGAATACTGGTGCTTCTATGTACATCTCGGAAGGAAACAAACAGTTCGGACCAGTACTCTTATTTCCCAGTTTTACTGGTGTTCCATTTTAAGGTGGGTGGGAAAAGGGAAAATTCAGGAGTTAATCCAGGCTCCTGCAGAAGACTTTGAAACTCACTGTCAAATGCTTAAAAGCCATTTACCCTCCTTTCAGGTACTTATTATGGAACAAAGGGAAGTGATACCCATGAAAAGTGGCCCCTCAATGGCTGGTTGTTGTACCCATCATGCAATGAGGCTTATGACCAAGGAAAGGCCTAGGCTAGATCTTTGGCCTATGTTGAATTGACTGATCTCAGACGAATGGACAACAAAATGCTATAACTGGCCTTTAACCCTTTAAACATCTGAAAAGGAAAAAGCAAATCAGCCAGAACAAGAGATGCACCACAAATGCCCTTCCTCATTTCCTGAATTAGGCATTTGTGGGGAGTGTCTTGCTCTCACACTCATAGTTCTGAACTCGGCCTGCTGCAGTGTTCCAGTGAAGCCCAATGCAAACTTGAGGAATAGTGCCTCATCTTCCAATTAGGCACTTTACAGCCTTCTGGACTCAACATTGAGGTTAACAACTTCAGATCATGAGCTCTGTCCTCCATTTTGCATTACTTTCCTCCCAGTGCCAGTTTGTATCTTGTTCTCATGTTTTGCTGTCAGACAGCACTGACCTTTATTCTGCTATTAACACCTACTTTGTTCCTTAACTTACTACTGCCATTACCACACCCTTTGCCTTTTTTTCCATGTCACCTTTGCCGTTTAATCTCCCCGCCCTGTAACCTATCCCTGACCTTCTCTTTTGTTCCACCTGACTGTCCTTCCTTTTTCGACAACATAAAGCCCATCACATTGCTACCGCTTCAGCTCCAAAGAAGAGTCATGTTAAACTCGAAACGTTAACTCTGTTTCTCTCTCCAGCAATGCTGCCGGAGCTGCTGAGTTTTTCCGGCACTTTCTGATTTGTTGATTGTGCAGAGTAGCCGTGTGCAGTCATACTGTCTCCCTTTGTGCTTGTTCCCAGATAGAGTGTCTGCCAACCAGCACACTAGTGAAGAAACCTTTGGGTCCATGTAGACAAATTCGGAAAGGCAGAGGGGCAAGTTTATAATCCACTCAAATAGCTGCATTACAGGAAGCATGTGAGCACACCAGAGACGGTGCAGAAGGGATTTCCAAGGGTGTTGCCGGGAATGCAGAATCTTAGTTATGAGGAAGGACTGTATTGGCTGGGGTTGTTTTCCTTGGAATAGAGGCAGCTAAGTGGAAATTTCATTGAGGTGCATAAATGTATGAGGGCTGTTTTGTCTTCTGGTTCCCATAAGTTAGAAATAATCACACCTTAAACTCAAAATGCTGGAGCTCCGTTGAGTGTGTATCTTGCATCTCTCCATGTGGCCGGTGGACTGGAACATAGTTATTCAGCACCTGACTACAGTGCAACAGTAAATGTAGCATCCCGGAATAAATACTCACATAACAATTCGTTCCTAGCTCATTACCAATAGTATAACAATAAAACTTTCTTTTAAAAATAAAACATTGGACGGAATTTTTCACTCGTCTTTGTAGAAGCCTATCCAGTAGACAGCTGACCTGGCTCTGAACTTACTTCTCCATTCCCATGTGGCCCTTACGTATCTTTCAGAGAAATCCTTTCTTATCCCTCTGAGTAAGATTATTCTAGATCCAGCCATCAGGACACCATCTTCTGGTGAGCTGCCATTTCTGATAGGCCAGTACTGCCATGTTGCTGACTGTGTTTGTTGTACCTTATCAGCCAATCCCTGGATCACCTCCTGAGAGACCATCTGTAACTCCTCATCTTGACTGGTCTCATCGCCCGCTTGACTCAGTTTGGGTGGTGTTACATTCACTGGGTGATGGATTTTTATACTGAGATCTTTCATCGTGCTTTCCTCATTTGGCAACAACTAATATTTGGCATTTTCTGGCACCATTTCACTTCCTGGCTTGTACTTCAGAGTGAAATCGTAACTCTGAAACCTTAAGAGTAACCTCTTGCCTCTTGGATCTTCCATCTCGGAGGTGGCTGTGACTTTTTCAGGACTGGGTTTGACTCGGGCAGGTGTGTACACCATTCGGTCACCTTCACAATGCCTCCAGCTTGATCCCAGTTTTCCTAGCTCTCTCCAAGACTTGCCACCGCAGACTTAAATGGGGCAGAGGGGGGCAACAGCGACAGCGTCCCCACCTGCCACCGCCCCGCCCCCAATTAAATGCCCCATCACCACCAAACCGGCCACAGGGGAGGAGGGCATTAGATTCAGCTCACTGCCTGAAAGGGTAGAGGCAGAAACACTCACGTTTAAACAGTACAGGTACCGGACCCCGTGGCCAGGAGGGGTGGGACAGGACGTGTGCCGGACTTGTGGATTTTCCGGATTTTGGATCGGGGGTGGGGGTGCGGGATAGGAGAACAATTAATCAAAACTTAAAGCCGGGATTGGGATTTCTCTGTCCCAGGGAAGGGATGAAGCCCGGACCAGGCTAGCTTTGGAACAACCCAAAGAGCAGGGGGCTTCAGCACAACTGAACCCAGGTCTGATGGACAGCAATGCCTGATGGGGATTGTAGTCTCCAGCACGTGACCTGGTTCTCAGCTACCTCCGTGTTTTGGGACGCTGGATAAGGGGCCCAGCACCTGTACTTGGATATACAGACCAACAGTTGGGCAGTGGGGATGAAGCTGGATCCCTCTTTCTCGACCAAGACAGGCCGATGGGTCGATTGGGTTCCTTCCATGGTGTAAATTTCTATGGCTCTACGAGTTACTTGTTCTCATAAATGGGCATCAAATATAAAAGCAAAGAGATCGCGGGTCAGGCCTTGGCTGGAGTGTTGCAGATGATTCTGGACACTTCAGGAAAGATGCCAGGCCTAAGAAGGAGGTTTACCAGGGACTTCAATAAGAGGTTGGAAAAGTAAGTAGTGTATCAATAATCTTTCTCCCCGAGGACAATCCCACAGTGGAACAAACTGCCGAAGGAAATAGTCACAACCCCATCATTTGAAATCTTCAAGACCCATCTCGAGATTGCTTCCGTTTACGAGGTTCTCACCATTACCCTATCAGTAGAATATGTCCGGTTCAGCTAACGCTAACCACATTAATGTTGGTGGAATATGTTAGTCTGTGCTGCCAAAGCATAAGGTTAAGAGGTTTTTAAGGTGAAGAGAGATTCTGATAAGAGTAGATTGAAAAAGAACTATTCCTTGAGTAATGCTGAACAAAGAGGCAATTGTTGAAGCTTTTTGTCTTCAACTTGACAGGACAATTTGCAAGAGTACCAGTGAAAGGGACAGCAACATATTTATACTGTATGAGAAGAGAGTGCAGATTGGCTGGCAAGTGGACTCTGATTGGTAGAAACATTACCATGACAAATGCATCAGTTGATGCTGATTGACAATTAACTGCCAAACTTTGTTTGACATTTAAACCAAGCAGCTTGACTCTGATTGGTCAAGGCATTGCCCTATTCCCTCTGGAAAGTGGGTCAATAATCAGCTTAGATTTAAAATCATTGGCAAAAGAGAAAAAACAAAATGGAGAGGATATGAGGAGAAACGTTTCAGTCAGAGAGTTTTTGGGAACTGGAGCTACCTGAAAAGGTGGTGGAAGTTGATTCCATAAATAATTTAATGGACAGGAACTTGAGAAAACAGACTAGGTTTTCGACGCAAAAGCAGAAGTGTAGGACGAAGCACAACTGCTCTTTCAAAGAGCCAGCACAGGCATGATGGGCCGAATGACCTCCTTCTGTGCTGCAAGCTTCCATAATCCTAACCCTCTAGATCACACATGGAGAATGCTTTGAAGCAGGCAACACGATCTTCAGTAGCGGCACTTAAATACACCACCTGAATTCGACAAGGTTGGGCACATTGAGTTTTAGACTGAGATGAGGAGGAATTTCCTTTCTCAGGAGGCCGGTGTTTGGAATTCTCACCCCCAGTGAGCAAGGTTCGGTCATTCGGATATGTTCAAAGCTGAGTTAGACAGACTTTGATCGACAAGGGAGTCTAGGGTTATGGGGGTGGGGGGGGCGGGGGTGCAGACAGGAAAGTGGAGTTAAAGCCATAATCAGGCCAACCATGACCTTATATAATGCAGGCTCGGGCAGCTGAATGGGCTACTCCAGCTCCGATTCCTCATGTTCTGATGGCGGTTGGTTGATGATCGGGTGCGGTTGGGTTTTTTTTAGGTACCTTTTGTTTCACAGTCGTGCAGATCTCCTGTTGAAGCTGATGTTGCACACTGGGGTGTCTGGCCAGCAAATACACTGCAAATTCCAACGTGTAAGTTGTTGTTTGGTACGCACTGAGGAGAAAGCGTAAGGCCTGGGTAACAATTTCATCCTCAATCAACACTGCCAAGGAAAACAAAATGGATGGATGGAAGGCTTAAGAAGAGAAGGAAGGAACTTGTACTGTATTTATATAGCACCTTTCACAACCCCAGAATATCCCAAAGTACTTTACAATCAATAACTTGCTGATGCCATTTTGGAAATACAGCAGCCAATTTACACACAGCAAGCTCCCACAAACAGCAATGTGATAATGACCAGGCAATCAGTTTTTTTTGGGATACTGGTTGAGGGATAAATACTGGCCAGGACACCAGGTTAACATCTCATCCATTAACTGCACCACCGACAGTGCAGCACTCCCTCAGTGTTGCACTGGGAGTGTCAGCCTGGGTTCTGTGGGATTTGAACCCATGACCGTCTGATTCTGAAGCGAGTTAAATAAAATCCACCCCAACCTCTTGCCCCACCAGCCCCCATCCTGCTGAACACTACTATTTTTGGGGTTTCAGAGAAACTGGAGAGAGTAAAGAAGCATCTGTGTAACTACAATCAGAATTGTACTTATTCCTTATTGAGGGCCACTGGCCTTTCTGACAGGAGAGGTCGTTGAGTGGCAGATTACCCTGGATGGTAGCATTTAGCAACAGCCAGACACAAACCAATCGGTTATAGGGGTGACAGCAGCGAAGTGGTAGTGTCATTGAACTACTAATCCAGAGGCCCAGACTAATGCCCTGGGGACTTTTGGTGTCCCACTGTGGCAGTTGGTGGAATTTAAATTCAAGTAGTAAATCTGGAATTAAAAGCTAATCTCAGTAAATGGTGACCATGAAACCATTGTCGATTGTCAGAAAACCCATCTGGTTCACTAATGTCTCTTCAGGGAAGGAAATCTGTTGTCCTTACCCGGTCTGGCCTACATGTGACTCCAGACCCACAGCAATGTGGTTGACTCTCAACTGCCCTCCTGAAATGGTCAAGCGAGCCCTTCAGTTGAAGGTAATTAGGGATGGACAACAAATGTTGACCTCAGCAGCGCCACTCACTTCCCATGAAAGAGTAAAATAAACTGGAGGCGGGTTACTTACCAGAGGTTGGTAGTGGCTTCTTTCTCTTGTCTTTCCTGCTATCCTCCTGGTCCAGCAGGTACTGAAGGAAACTGGCACATTTCTAGGGGATAGAGGTTTTAAACAAAGGACTATGCAGATTTTTTTTGCTTACATGGGGTAGAACAGACAGGCCGGAGATCCGGTGTATGTGGAACTGCCCCGGTAACTATTTCAAGTTGACAAGTGACCTCCAGCTGCCCTTCTAACAATTTACCTCAGTTACCGGGCAACCACTTCCATGAAGCACAGGGAACAAGATTGTGATGAGAGTCTGAACGTGGGTGGGACTGATTCCACCTATCTGCCTTCGTGTACTGGAAGGCCTCAGCTCAATGGCTGGTTCACAATCCCACGATGTCCTGCATCAGCTGTACAACAACAACTTGCATTTACAAAGCATTTTTAACAAGGTAGGGCACCCCAAAGCGTTTCTCGGGCGTGCGATTAAACAAAATGATGACACCGAGCCGCGTGAGGGTACTAGGAGAGACAGACAAAGGCTTGGTCAAAGGAGGCAGGTTTTAAGGAGCGTTGTAAAGGAGAGAAGGTAAAGCAGAAAGGCAGGGAAGGGAGGTTTAGGGAAGGGACTCTGGAGCTTAGGGCCGAGACAGCTGAAGGCACAGCACGATGAAAATCAGTGACGCTCTAGAGGCCAGAATCGGGCGAGTGCAGGGACCTCTGAGGGGGTTAGGGCTGGAGGGGGCTACAGAGGTGGTGGGGGGGGAAGGGTGAGATCACGGAAGGATTTGAAAACAAAGTTGGGAATTTTAAAGTTGCACTTTCCCTGTCAGCTTTTCAGCTTGAGTCATTTATCCCCAGGAAAATGGACGGGCTCTGCTTCAATCACTAACTTTAGCTGTGCGTTCCACAACGCAGTCTCGCATGCAAAAACATCCCTTCGTGCCCTGCATTTAATTTAAACCTACACTCCCTCATTCTGGACACCTTGATCACTGGAAAAAGCCAGTGTCTATCTATTCTGCCTCATGTATCGTTCGAAATACCAGAACAGAAGAAAAATCAGTTAGGTAGGATGTAGATTTTCTCCTATACTTCCCTGTGAATTCCCTATAAGTTCCCCAGCTCAGCTGAGCTGAAAGGAGAGGTATTAAACAGAGGATGGATAGTTTCCCAAGGGAGCGAAGGAAGTAAAATTGATGGATGAAGTCAGGCCCAATGACTCTGCTGTGTTCGATTGTTCTGTGTTTGATTATGAAAGTCTGGTAACTGATCTATGCTCACTGTGCTTGACTCATAAAGCCTAGGTGTGGACTCAGAGCAAAGTGAACAGACACCACAGAAGCTGTTAGATGCTGAGCTGTAAGTATGAGTACAGACATTTTGTGATTGCAGAGATAATTTAAAACACTTTAAAAAAATCTGTTGTACTCTTAGAAACTAGTATTACCTCTGCATTGCTGTGAGGTGTATAGATTATAAAACAGACGCAACTTCAGTGCTAAGATCATTCTCATCATCGGTATCAAAGCTACCTTTGTGCCTTGCCTTCCTTGTTGGGGGATACTGAATGAGTTTCCTTGGGGATGGAGGGAGTGCAAGCCCATGTATTGTTTACCTTTTTGATGTACAATCACTTTTTAGCTATGTAACTGATCTTTATTTCAGTTATGAGGAAAGACTGGAGAAGTTAGAACTGTTTTCCTTGGAGAGGAGAAAGCTAAGAGGAGACTTGATGGAAGTTTTCAAAATCGTGAGGGGTCTGGACAGAGTAGAGAGGGAGAAGCTGTTCCCGCTCGGAAATGGATCAAGAACCAGAGGGCACAGTTTAAAAGTGTTTTGCAAAAGAAGCAAACGCGAAGTGAGAACATGCTTTTCCACACAGCGAGTAGTTAGGGTTTGGAATGCACTGCCTGGAAGTGTGGTGGAGGCAGGTTCAATTGAGGCAGTCAAGAGGGCATTGGATGATTATTTAAATAGGAATAATGTGCGGGGTTACGGGTAAAAGGGAGAAAGTTGGCACTAAGTTAAAATGCTCAGAGAGCCAGTGCAGACACAATGGGCCGAATGGCCTCCTTCTCTGCTGTAACAATTCTGTGATTATTTCTTTCGTGTCATTTAACATAGACTAGTTGTGGTGTAACCCTGCGTGTGGAGTCTGTATCATGGCGACATCATGGGACATTGAGGTGAAAGAAAAACCCAGGCTGAAGATATCTGAAGATCTGAGCCGCACTGTGGGCTCAAAATGCAAAGCATGATGGTCAGTTTAGTCAAGTCAAAGCTTTGTCAGGATTAGCAAGGTCGGCAAAATGAATTAAATTGTACAGGAGAACTGGCCTCAAACTTTTGTGCTTGTTAGAAGTAGTGAAAATGTCTGTCTATGCCAGCCTGGGGATTGATAACAGTGTAAGACATAAAGCAGTCAGGCTGATTCTATCCCTTCAAGCGTGACCTTGTGAGGGGCCCAGGACATAAGAACAAGGAAAAAGACACTGATGCAATTGGAACCCAATTAAATGGGCTAAAAACAGGTATTACATTATATACCACCGCACCATAGCAAAGAAAGGCATAAAGGAAGAGTCCACAAACACAGCTTTGCTGCAGTGGGTTAGAGTGACTTGGTCAATCGTCAGAAGTCGCGCAAGGAATTCGCCAACAGATTGACCACCGGGACAGACTCCAGCAGACAGGGAAGCTAAGCAACCATTACTATCATGAGTGTGTACTATTGCTTAGTGGTTTAATTAAAGTGCATTGATGGAACCACATCCAAGTTTCTGTGTGCTGATGTTACCTAGAGTAAAGACAAGGACTTTTAGGCCAGGAGGAGGATCTTACAGGATTTGGGGAGGACTCAGAGAGAGAGAGAGAGAGAGAGGGAGAGAGAGAGAGACAGAGGAAATAATTGCAATAAGGAAAATCCTTAAACTGCAGAAAAAACAACAATCTTACTTGTGGCTCCTTGCAGTCTCTCCTCCTCGCTCGGGCGTGATGGACCAACCCTCTGAAGTAACCGACTGCCTCTTTCCAAAATAAGTGGAACTTAATCTTCCGAAGGAGAGGCAGTAAGGCAGGGAACATCACTGGGAAGTGCAGCGGGAATTCAAAAGAGGCATCAATAGGCTTTAAGATGGATTTAAATATACTTTGCATACTTTATACTTATGCTAATAGGTAAGGCCAGCTTTGTCAGAATGAAGGGTGTGCTAACATGAAAGAATGCTGAGGTGCTACATTCTGTTATCTATCTATGCCTTGGAGACATGGACAACAAACAAACTGACTATTGATAAGTCGAATGCATTCGAGATGTGGACATATAGGTGGATATTCCACATATCCTACACAGACAGAAAGGTTCATGAAAAGATGCTGTAAATGCCTGGAGAAGAAAGGAAATTAGTACATAACATCAAAGAGAGAAGGATATAATACTTTGGTCATATCATTAGAGCAGACGGTAGACAGAGACAATTATCGGAGGGGAAGATCGACAGGACACGCAAGGAGGGGGAAGCAGAGGAGAAAATGGATGACGGATATAATGGACTGGACGCAGCTGGCTTATAGAGAATGTATGTGTAAGGGCAGCACAGGACAAACAGAGGTAGAGACCGATGGCAGTCAATCTCCTGGAAAGGAGATGACACCTGTGAACAAACAAAGTCTACTTAGCTTCCAGTGCCATAAATTAAGTTAAAGTCAGAGGAACCAAAGAACTATACTATCAGGCTTTCGCTTGAACTGCACTGATGGTTCTGGAATATTCTTGCCCACATGACTTAGGAAATAATGACTGAAAATGCTCAGAAGTACATGTGCTACCAACTGTGCCATGGCCGACCCTGTATCCTCTTACTGAAGTCTTAATGGGGCTCCAAGACTTGCCTGTTCCTTTAGAATATACCTATCTATCCTTGCAATTCCTCTGCTTTTTGTGTGTGTTCAGAAATGTCATTTTCCTTTATTCATTGATGGGATGTGGGCATTGCTGGATAGCCCAGATTCATTGCCCATCCCTAACCGCCTTTCAGAAGGTGGTGGTGAGCTGCCTTCTTGAACCGCTGCAGTCCATGTGGTGTAGGTACACCCACCGCGCTGTTAGGGAGGGAGTTCCAGGAGTTTGACCCAGCGACAGTGAAGGAACAGTGATATATTTCCAAGTCAGGATGGTGAGTGACTTGGAGGGGAACTTGCAGTTGGTGATGTTCCCATGTGTTTGCTGCCCTTGTCCTAGGTGGTAGAGGCCGCAGGTTTGGAAGGTGCTGTTGAAGGAGCCTTAGTGAGATGCTGCTGTGCATCTTGGCAGAAGGTACACACACTGCTGCCACTGTGCGTCGGTGGTGGAGGGAGTGAATGTTTATGGAAGGGGTGCCAATCAGGCGGGCTGCTTTGTCCTGGATGGTGTTGAGCTTCTTATTGGAGCTGCACTCATCCAGACAAATGGGGAGCATTCCATCACACTCCTAACTTGTGCTTTGTCAATGGTGATATTCAGGAATTCACGTCTTATTTGAGTGATTTTCTTGTTCAGTGATGAACAATACCCTGTCTATTCCTCTTTACAGGAAGGACAGCTAGCTGTCATCGACTAAGTGCACTGGTGTGTTGCTAAGTAGCCTGTGTAGTCCTGTACATGCTGCATACATTACCCACATGTCACTGAGATTGTGGAATATCTACTGTGGGCCTGAAGCAGTAGATCCCAGTAATAGATGAATGCATGGCCTCCACTGTCCTTGCGAATATCCAAATCGAACAACGACATCGTAAGGACATTGCGAGCGTACAGGGCAAATAAGCTTAAAATAAAGAACCCAAACATCACAGGGTGAGTAAAAGATTTTGATAATGCTTGTTGTCCAAAGATGATAAAAGAAAAAATTTACATTTATATCACGCCTTTCATGACCACCGGATGTCTCAAAGCACTTTACAGCCAATTAGGTACTTTTTCAAGTGTATTCACTGTTGTAGTGTGGAAAACGCAGTAGACAATTTGCACACAGCAAGCTCCCACAAACAGCAGTATAACAAGGACCAGATAATCTGTTTTTGTGATGTTGATTGGGGGATAAATAGGTCCCCGGAGATAGGTCCCCTGTTCTTTGAAATAGTTCCATGGAATTTTTTGCATTCACTTGAGCAAGTATATGGGGCCTCAGTTGCATATCTGATATCCAAAAAACAACACCTCCGACAGGACGGCACTCCCTCAGCACTGCATCCGAGTGCCAGCCTCAATTTTTGTGCTCAACAGTGGGGTCACTCATTTAAGACAGAGATGAGGAGCATTCTTTTTCTTTGAGGTTCTTTGGAACTCTGCTTCCACTGTCTTTTGAGGATGAGATTTTTAAAATATTTTTAAGGCCGAACTAGATAGATTCTTGATAAGCAAGGGGGTGAAAAGTTATCGGGGGTGGGCAGGAATGTGGAGTTGAGGTTACAACCAGATCAGCCATGATCTTATTGAATTGGGGGAGCAGGCTCGAGGGGCCGAGTGGCCTGCTCCGGCTTCTAATTCACAAGTTCGAGCCCTGAAGTAGGATTTGAAACCGGAACCTGGTGATTCAGAGGTGGGAGTGCTACGAACTGAGCCACCCATGTTACCCACAGCTCTTCCAAATCAGAGAGCTTCTGCCCAGTCTTAGGGACAGGGAGTGGCAGCAAGTTAGAAATTTCCTCTCACACTCTGGGAGCTATTTTAACCTGACCCATTTGGCAATAAGCTGACAGAATCTGATCAGCTTCTCGTTTTACGCTCTCGTCCAATCTTAGTCTCTATTATCAATGTGGATACGAATGATGCAGTGGTACTTCCATCCCAAATGCATAATAATACCCAACAGCGCAAGGTGACTTGTACTCACTCTCTGACAGTGACGGGGTTGTCCTCTCTACAGAATTTTCCAAAGTGTCGCACAAGGTCATCAGCATTTGTAGCCACAAGTGGAAACATCTGAAAAATAGAAGGTAAAGGGCCATCTATAACATGAGGAAAGTTCACAAACCAAAGACACCAGCCACAACCAGGAGAATCAAAGCGCTCTGAAAGAGCTGTCAAATAGCCTCTTTACTCTTTCGCATGGGGCTCCCAAGAATCCCACCTGCTGTGTGGCAGCAATAGAACGATACCACTGACAATCAACTGCCGAGGAGCCATGTCTCACGCAGGTTTGAGTTTATAAAACACAGGCCCCTTGGGAGGATTGACACTCCAGATGACCTACTACGTAAACATAAGCACTTGCAAATCCGAGTAAAATCTATTGGACAAATAGGATGGTTTCAGGTTGGCTGCTCAGAGTTAAAAGCAGCTGTGAGAATTAACCCCCCCACATGTTGGCCCAGATCTACCAGGTTCCGAATCATTGTAGACCAGGTGGATGACCCAACTTGCACGTTGGGATCCTGCGAAGGTCCGGACATGCGGATCTTTGTGGGAATTGCCCAGGAAGTTTGAACTTCAGATGGACAATTCCCCTGCTCCCCAGAGCCCTCTGTGAACGTCACCGACTCTGACGGAGACTTTGTGCAGTTCCCTGGGACTTCCCTGGATGGTTACCCAGGAAATGTTAGACAGAAAAAAACCTAGTTCTAACTCACAACAGGCGCCAAATCACTCACATTGAATTGTCGACTACCACGTGACCCTCAACCCACCCTGATTTCCCCCAACCTGACCTCACCTGACTGCCACCCAACCACCCCTGCTGACCCCCTGACTGCTCCCGACCAGACCTAACCAGCCCCCAACCTGATCACCCCTCCTGATGCAACCTGACAACTCCCTGAGCCACCTATCACCCCATCCACCTGCCACCTACCGACCTCCTCGCCCATCTGCCCATCTGCCCACCTACTGCCTCACCCACCTACCCACCTTACCCATTCACTCATTTATCCCCTCACCCATTTACTAACGTCCACACTAGACATTTAAATTTACCACAAGGCAGCTAGTGCCGTATAAAGGGCACTTGCCTTCATTCCAACGCTACAGTGCTGTGGTGGAGCTCTCTGAGTTGTACAGAAACGGCATATATTTATGTAGCACCTTGAACATAATAAAACATCCTAGGGCACTTCACAGGAACATTAGGAAACAAAATGTGACACCAAGACACATAAGGAGGTCTTAGGACAGGTGACTAAAAGCTTGTTCAAAGAGGTAGGTTTTAAGGAGTGTCTTTAAGGGGGAAGTGAGATATGGAGGCGGAAAGGTGTGGGGAGGGAATTCCGGAGCTTGGGGCCTAGGTAGCTGATGCACGGCCACCAGTGATGGAGCAATTAAAATGCTTAAGAGGCCCGAATTAGATGAACACTAATATCGTGGATGGGGATGTTATTAAATCTAGTTTACAAACTCCAATTTGCAGATTCCCTCAGTCTGGATCCAACAAGTTGCCGGATTACAACCTTGATACATCACCGACAGGCGTTGAGGGAAATTATCAGACTCCCTCTAACAGTTTTATGGGGAGAAGAGATGGCGCGTCCTTCATTATCTCCCCTTTCGACATTCTCATTTGCCATCCCCTTGCTACTCATCCGATTGCCGGGGAGCCCAAGGATATTTACTGGGATGATGTCCACGGTGCTGGTGTCATTAAAATCGGGGAGAAGGCCTCATTTCTCCCTAAACACAGGGGCCTGAAACAAGAAACCCTCCAGTCCTGACCAGATCGGAGATAAATCTCCCCAGCTCCTGGAATGCATCAAATGGTCAAATCGGAGATCTCGTGTCACCGGAAAGGCCTCAGTTTGGGGTCAGTGCGCTGCGACGCCTGACTGGCTGACAAGCTGATGGGCGTAAAGGGGCAACATGTGATATCACGGGGGAACAGTGCAACACAAACCTGTCTCAGTCGGGTGGAACTGAAGGCCGGAGTCAGGAGCTGGTGCATTCTCCCCCAGTCGTCGTTGTCTGGCTGAAAGAAACTCTCACCAAATGGACACTGAGATCGGTGTGTCTGAGGGAAGAAAAGGAGCAAAGTCTTTTTTTTTAAATTGTATGGGAAAATAAAGAAGAAAGGGCTCTCAACCATCAGTGAGTAGAACTGTGTACACATGAGAGACGGAGGGAGCAAGTGAGAAAGAGATTTTTTATTCTGTTGAAGAGTCATATGGACTCGAAACGTTAACTGTGTTCCTCTCTGCAGATGCTGTCAGACCGGCTGAGTTTTTCCAGCTATTTTTCTTTTTGTTTCAGATTTCCAGCATCCGCAGTATTTTGCTTTTGACTTTTTATTCTTGTTTATTTCACCAGAAATAGTGAACGCGCTTGCATTTATATAGCGCCTTTCTCAATTTCAGGATGTCCCAAAGCGCTTTACATCCAATGAAGTATTTTTAAAGTGTAATTGGGAGTGCTGCACTGTCAGATGAGACGTTAAACTGAGCCCTCTATCTGCCCCCATGAAAGATCCCATGGCACTATTTTGAAGAAGAGCTGGGGAGTTGTCCCCCGTGTCCTGGCCCCTATTTATCCCATCTGCTAAAGCAGATTATTTTGTCATTATCACACTGCTGTTTGTGGGAGCTTGCTCTGTGCAAATTGGCTACTACAATTCCTTTCGTTACAATAATGACACCACTACAAAAGTACTTTGTTGGTTGGTAGCAAGCACTTTGGGACGTCTAGAGGTTGTGAAAGGTGCTATATAAATGTAACTGCTAGCTTTCCACCTTCTCAAAAGAAAGAAAAGATCGCAGTCACTTCATGCACGTTGGCTGGGGTATTCAGGCCACTCGGGGTTATTTGTATACTCACTAATCTACAAATACTTTTACCTCCTGACAGTTGGCACATTGGAAACCCTCCCCATCATTCTTTTTTTTGGACAACAGTTTCACTATTCCATCCATATCACAAATCGCGCACTCAGAGCCCAGGGATTTTTCCATCATTGACATTAATGGGCCATAAACCATGGCTGGGAGTATAGTGTTTTCAGAAATTTATTACCAGCATGTTAGCAAACACCCCTCATGAACATTTAGATCTCGACCTTCCATGTTCCGCCAATTCCTCTAAAGTTACCAGTTCATGGTCAGCTCAAAATTACCAACCTGTGTCTGACCTCTTGGAAATCACTAAACTGCCCTTTCATCACATATAGAGTTCCAGAGGGCTGGACTGATAATACTGCCTGAGAGCCAGAGATAGAAATCCTCCCTGAAAAAAATATTGGGAAAACACTCACTCCCTCCACCACTGACGCACAGTGACAGCAGTGTGCAACATTTACAAGATGCACTGCAGGAACTCACCAAGGCTCCTTAGACAGTACCTTCCAAACCCACAACCATCTAGAAGGACAAGGTAGCAGACAAATGGGAACACCACCACCTGGAAGTTCCCCTCCAAGCAACTCACCATCCTGACTTGGAAATATATCGTCATTCCTTCACTGTTGCTGGGTCAAACTCCCTCCCTAACAGCTCTGTGGGTGTACCTACACTGCAGGGACTGCAGCGGTTCAAGAAGGCAGCTCACCACCATCATCTCAAGGGCAATTAGGGATGGGTAATAAATGCTGGCCTAGCCAGCGCACCTACATCCCATGAATGAATTTTAAAAAGGCACGATTGAGGTGTATGCGCCACTGGTGCACTCTATAGACTTTGTGCATTGCTACAGTGGTAATATGTTGCTTTATCATCTACAAGATGCACTGCAGCATCTCACCAAGGATACTTCCAAACGCATGACCTAAGGTCAAAAGCAGCAGACACAAGAGAACACTGCCACCTGCAAGGTCCCCTGATGGGAATATATCACCTTTCCTTCACTGTCACTGGGTCAAAATCCAAACTCCCTCCCTAACAGCACAGTGGGTGCACCCACACCACATGGACTGCAGCGGTTCAAGAAGGTGGCTCACCACCACCTTCTCAAGGGGCAATTAGGGATTGGCAATAAATGCTGATTTTGCCAGTGTAACCCATATCCCTTGAACAAATTGCATTAAAAACTGGTGGAAAGTGTCGGCAGTTTTAACTTACTTTAGCGCTGGTGAAGATTTCACAATTATCTTCAATAAACACCTTGTGGATGATTTCACTGTCAGTGAGCACAAGGAAAGCTTGACAGCCCAAGTACAACCTACAATTTTTATTTTGATGCAAAAGAGAAAGAACATTGATCAATTGAAGGAAGCAATACCACAGGCTAAAGAGTAGTTGTCCCAATGCGTACTGTCGTCGTGTCACAATGTCCGGGATTCTTCAATGCCCTCACTAGCAGAGCCCTGGGAGTAACTAAACCACCTTTTCTCTTGGCTTGTTAAGACCATGTGGCTGAGATCTAAACAGGTGAAAACATAAGAGTCAGGTATCCATTAGGCAAGGTTGGCAGTCAAGGCATCTACACAAACAGAAAATGCTGGAAAAACTCTGTAGAGAGAGAAATGGAGATAACGTTTCAAGTCCGTATGACCCTCCTTCAGAGTTAACTCTGTTTCTCTCTCCACTTATGCTGTTGGGCCTGCTGAGCTTTTCCAGCATCTTCTGGTTTTGTTCCAGATTTCCAGCATCCGCAGTATTTTGTTTTTAAGATATCTACACAAACTGGTGGTCTGGCAACACCATTCCTATAACAGAGGATGAAGAAGTTGTTTAAGGGGAGATTTAATAGGGGTGTTCAAAATTATAAAGGGCTTTGAGGTAGAGTAAATAAGGAGAAACAGTCTCCACTGGTTGGTAACCAGAGGATCCTAATTTAAGATAATTGAAACAAAAACCATAAGGAAGGTGAGGAGAATGTTTTTTTTACGCAGTGCCTTGTTATGATCTGGAGCACACTGCCCGAAACGATAGTGGAAGCAGATTCATTGGTAATATTCAAAAGGGACTCGGAAATATACTTCAAGGCGAATAATTGGAGAGCCAAGGAGAAAGAGCAAGGCAGTTAGACTTATAGCTCTTTCAAAGAGACGGAACAGATACAATGGACCGAATGGCCTCCTTCTGTGTTGTATGACTCCGTACTTATAAAAAGCATGGTCTGAAGAAACTGGAGGACAGAGAGAAAGAAAGAGAAAACAGAGAATGCTGGCACAATTCCAAGGTTAGATATCAATGGAACATCGAGAAGGGGCATCGCCAACCTTGTAAGGTTGTGCTGATTGTCATTGGCACCATAGGCAAAAGAATCCATTCCACACGCCATCATCATGTGGTGCCATAGAGGAAATCAGCATTTGGTGCATTTACATAATTAAGCCATTATAATTCTCCACCCCACTTAAAATGGCAGCAATATTTTGAGAAGCCATTGAAGCTTTGCCCAAGGGGAGTCAACCTCCCAAGTGCCAGTAGGAGGTTGAAACCCACAGTCTTTAGTACTGAGGCAAGTGCTACGGACTGAACCAATCTTGACGTGGAGTTAGAGTGGCATATATCTACGAGTGAATGGTTACCAATCAAATGGGCCCTGCCAACCAACTCCCCACACCAAAGTAAATAACCCCACCCCTAGAAACATTTTCACAAAGTCCCTGAGCTCATTCAATTTGTTGAGTGCCTGACTATCTAAAGCCCAAGGGATTCCAGCAACCAGAATGTCAGATGACACGAGGTTGGTTACAAGGACTGAGTAGAGTTGTTTTTATCTCTGTGTTTCACACAATCCCCTAGATATACGTAGTATAGTTCCAGTCTAACATTCATATGTACTGAGCAAACATATAGGGACACAAAAGCACAGATAAAGCAAAGGCCACTCAGCCCATCGCCCCCTTCTGCATGCCATGTTAAATCTACTCCATTGCGGACACCACCCAACAATTTAATCTCCTGAGGCATAGGCCAGTAGAAGTGACCCCAGGTTCCCAAAGGTAAAGAAGCAAAACTCAACAATATGCATTGCTCCTTGCATCTCCAATGTTCAAACATGGCCTCATGACCTAGAGAAGCAGTAGGTGTGTTGGGGTGGGCTAGGGTGGGGAATGAATATATTTGTCTTTTGTGGCTCCAGCTTTATATTTCTCCACTACAGGAATTAAATTCAATGGTTTATAGTCAATCGAGAACAATTTTTGTACCCCCATCTTAACACATAGCAATGCTATCAAATGACTGCCATTGAGTAGCACTGGTTGTTGGGATATTGAGAACCTTTACTGCCATATCCTGAAAAGAGCCAGTTATGTGTAGAAACGGAATCAACCAGAAGCGGTTTAATCTATAGTATGTTCACATTCAATTTTCCTTTTAATGCCCATCATCTCACCGATGACCTCTTCCATCGTCTTACAAATTCCACTTAAGCAGTTGAACCGTTCAAGACACTAACTCCCACTCTGTGATTGGCATAGCTGCTGATTCTCATAGAGTCTTAGGGAGGCCATTTGGTTCATCAAGTCCATCCAACTCTTAAAGAGCAAAAAAAACCCATGCAAGTTTGGCATTATTAGCACCACACTCCAGCCAACTGGGCTAACCAGCTGTTTCCATCTTTTTCCAACCTTGCCTATCTAGCTTTCAGTCTTCAGTTTGAATGCAGTTTGTCCAAATGGCAATAACCTGTATTTCTATTTACAGATGCGGACTGAACACCAGTATTTCCGGCTTTCTTTTTATTTTGACTAAATACAAGTTGCCTTACCCCCAGATGTTGCCAAACACGTTGTAACATTCCATGTCTACAATGTGAAGATCCTACAGATAAGAGAAGAAAAATTAGCTTATAGATCTAGGGTTGCCAACTGTGATTAAATATGTTCCTGAAGGTGACTTTCCCCTATGCTCCAGCCATTAGTCGGCCAACACATCCATCCTTGTGACACGCTGTCTTCTGCGCCAAATGGAAAGCAAAATTACTCCTTACCCAAATGGATGATGCTTGACTCTTTTTTTCTTCCAAGGGATGTGGGTGTCACTGGCAAGGCCAGCATTTAGTTGCCCATCCCTAATTGCCCTTGAACTGAATAGTTTGCCAGGCCATTTCAGAGCAGTTAAGAATCAACCACATTATTATGGATCTCGATGCACATGTAGGCCAGACCAGGTAAGGGTGGCAGGTTTCCTTCCCTAAAGGGCATTGGTGAACCAGATGGGTTCTTGCAACAATCAGTGATGGTTGCCATGGTTACCATTACCGAGGCTAGCTTTATATTCCAGCTTTGTTAATTGAATTCAAACCCCACCAGCTGCCGTGATGGAACCCATGTCACCAGAGCATCAGCCTGGGCCTCTGGATTATGAGTCCCATGACATTACCACCACGCCACCACCTTCCCCCTGTCAGCTAAACATCCATGTTCCAATTTTCAATATTTTTATATCTGCTGAAGAGAAATGTTTGCAGAAAATTACAGGAAAAGCACTTTGTTCAAGTCCCGATGATTTTTCTCCAGGGTTTGCTCGCAGCAGTGCCCTGGAGATTGATCTTCCATTCCTGGAGACTCCAGGCCAATCCAGGAAACAGTTGGCTACACCTGCTGTTGGACCCTGAGGCCTACAGCCCTGATGTTGTAACTTTGGCCCAGGGGAAGCGGCCTCTGTCGGCATCGGGAGCCAAGAGCAATCATAGAGCCAGCCTTGCCTCAAGTACAGTGGGATTTCATAGGAACATATGAGCAGGAGTAGGCCATTCAGCCTATCTTGCTGGCTCCACCATTCAATTAGATCATGGCTGGCCATCTACCTCAAATCCACTTTCCTGCGCTATCTCCATATCCCACGATGTCATTAATCTCCAGAAATCGATCGATTTCTGTTTTGAACATGCTAAGTGATTGAGCGTCCAAAGCCCTCTGGGGTAGAGAATTCCAAAGATTCACCACCCTCTGAGTGAAGAAATTCATACGAACATACGAATTAGGAACAGGAGGAGGCCACTCGGCCCCTCGAGCCTGCTCCACCATTCAATAAGATCATGGCTGATCTGATTGTAACCTCAACCCCACATTCCTGCCTACCCTCGATAACCCCTTTATTAATCAAGAATTTATCCAGCTCTGTCTTTAAATTATACAAAGACTCTACTTCCACTGCCTTTTGAGGAAGAGAGTTCCAAAGACACACTACCCTCTGAGAGAAAAAGTTTCTCGTCATCTCTGGTCTTAAATGGGCGACCTCTTATTTTTAAACAGTGGGCCCTTAATTCTAGATTCTCCCACAAGAGGAAACATCCTCTCTGCACCGACCCAGTCAAGCCCATATCCACTCTGTCAAATTACCCCTCATCTCAGTCTTAAATAGCCTACCCCTTACCCTGAGACTGTGTTCCCTGGTTCTAGACTCACCAGCCAGGGGGAAACATCCCATCTAAATCTACCCTGTCACGCCCTGTAAGAATTTTGTAAGTCTCAATGAGATCACCTCCCTTCGAAACTCCAGAGAATACAGGCCCACTTTCCTCAATCTCTCCTCATGAGACAATCCCAACATCCCAGGAATTAGTCTGGCGAACCTCCCTTGCACTCCCTCTGTGGCAGGTGTATTCTTCCTTGGATAGGGAGACCAAAGCTGTGCACAATACTCCAGGTGCAGTCTCACCAAGGCTCTATACAACTGTAGCAAGTCAGCAGTGCTGTATATAATTGCAGCAAGTGTGCTTCTTTGGAAGAAGCAGAAGGAAGGAACTCAGCCTTGCTGAGTTAACAATAAACAATGGGACACTATCAGCTGGCACCTCCTACCCTAGGGCAACACTGCCAGGAGATACAGCTGGCAAAGCTGTGTGAGAGGCATCGGAGGTGAGGGAGTTTTGGGGGGGTGGTTGCTGGTGGGAAGTGAGGGGATTAAGGGGGAATGGGGGAAGGGGGGTGGTGGAGTTGGGAGGTGAAGAGAGAAGTTGGGAGGAGAGGGAGTTAGGGAATTTTGGGGATGGGGTGTATGTCTGGAAAGAAGTGGAAGGGCGTCCGTGGGTAAAGAGAGAGTTGGAGGAAGAGTTAGTAGGGGAGTGGAATAGTGGGAGCTGGGAGGGGAAGTCATTGGGACCAGTGGAGGATTGTGGGGAGTTTGGGGGAATTGAGGTGGGGAACGTTTGTGGGAGGGGAAGTTGTAGGGAGAGGCGAATTAAATGGGGTGAGCTGGGGAGAAAGAATTTTTTTTAAATTCATTTTAGCCTTACGATTGTGTTGGTGTTTCTGTGCAGCATTCCTCTCTGCATTGGCATATACAGGATTGTTCTTAAAAAGCACTTTATTTTAACGTCTGACTTCAGCATACTTCAATTTTCTGCAAAAGTTCCCAAGTGTTCATTGGCTGAGGCTTCTCTTGAATAACTGATGACCGAGGGTTAATACAGTGTAGACTGAAAGCATTGTCACACACTGGAGACAATTTCGTGGTGGCTCCATATGTGCTGCTGTTCAGGGCTTCTTCCATTCTGTCTAAATCCTCACCTTTCGGTAGATGTATGGAATCGACCCCAGGAATAGCATCGGAGGTGGTCCAGGAATACACAGCTCCTTAAACGTACTGTACAGCCATGTAGCATACCTGAGACAGGACAAGTAGGAGTAATGAGCCATGGTCACTTCAATATCTCACAATTCAGGATGGTGACATCCAAAAGAGAAACAGAGGAAAGAACAGGTAAAATCGTACTACGGAGGCCATTTTGTCCATTGAACTTGCACCAGCCCCTTTGTTGAGCACTCCAGTTAGTCCCCCCCACACCCCCCACCCCAGCTCTTTCTCCAATCTCTACAATTCTTTTCTCCTTCAAGTATTTATCCAATGCCCTTTGGAAAGCTACTATTAGGCAGTGCTTTCCAAATGCAAAAATGATCCAGATATTATAGGAAGTGAATATGAATAGGAACCTCAATGGCCGATGAGAGAGTTGGAGAGACTCCATAACATGGACAAGATCTGTGGAAGGAACAGGGTGGAATGCTTTTCCTAGGCAAAGGGTCCTACATGCTTGGAAGAAGTGCAATTGAGTGTTTTGTACTGGGAACATGTCGCTGGAGCTGAAAGGAAGAGTTTTCCAAACAGTTGTGAGAACGGCTTTGTTATATAATGTAGAAATTTGGGCAACGTCAAGAACAGAGGAAAAACGACTGGATAGTAATGACTCGTGGATGCAGATTTGATGGGTGGAGTGATGAGAAAGGACAAAATCAGGGACCAACACATCAGGGTTGAAAATTGTGGGAGCGTCAAAGAAAGTAACCAAGAAGAGTTTGAAATAGTCTGGTCATCTGGTGGGGAGAGAGCGAGGAAATATGGTGAGGGCAAGTGATGGAGATGGGACTGCCAGGAAGAAGGAGAAGAGGCAGACCTAAGATCAGATGGAAAGATGTGGTTAGACATAATGGGGTTACATAAGGGAGAGGTTACTGACAGGAGGAGACTGAGATGGGTGATCAATCAGCATTGTGGCGACCCCAAGTAAAATGGGAGAGACTGAAAGAAGAAGAGGAAGGGAGGTCCCTCACAAACTCCCAGATAGTGAACCAACTTGTTAAACATCCCTTCTGGCTGTTCTTGCCTTAATGGGGTAGCTCCCTATACAACAAAGAGCACCTTGTCATTGGCCCCAAATAAGTCAGGCTGATGCTAGTAGAGGGAAGCTGGAGAGGGAGTTGCTTGAAAGAAAAGTCAATCTTATTTTTCAAACGCTATGAGGTTCATTGAACTGGTCTCCACCATCCTTGTTGGGCGGCACTTTTTGACATCCCATGATAATGTTCAAAGGCGGTTTATAAAATTTGCACCTAGTGCAGGTTTCCCTCCCAACCTTTAATCTTTCTTTTCCCTTCTCTCTATGGGTCTTAATATCATACAGAAGGCCGGTACACTGGATACAGGAATAAGATACTATTCTTTCTTACTGTCATCTCTATCTCACTTCCCTTTCTTTTTCCCTTCTGATTTTCTGTAAGAGAAACAGCGGAATAAACCCTTTAAAATAAATCTATACACTTTGTTTTCGGCTGGTTGGAGTCGCCATGGGAACAGTAATTTGCACGGATGTAGATACATTTAACCTTGAGGAATATCTTAAAGTATTTCACAGTAGCACAAGACAGAAGCTGCCTGACGAGAAGATTAAGAGGAACAGGATCTGAGTGAGGGAAGTGGGTTATGAAATGTGTGGGGAAGTGGTGAATACATATTCACCAATGTCACTTTACCCAGCCTTGTTCGCTTTTTTGTGGGAAAGTGGTCAGGGATTTTGTGCTTCTCTGTTGCTAAGTGAGCTAGACTGTCTGAACAGGTGCCATCTCCCCTGTGGTAACCTGAGGTGTAACGCACCTTTAAGAGAATGTAAGTAGATTGACCAGGTGACTATAAGCTGTGTAGCGCGGGCTACCATGTTAATGTTAGTCTAGAGTTGGGTCTGGTTAGAGAAGCACCATGTTAATGCCCTGTTTGTGTAAATAAATAGCGTGTGTTTCATTTCATGTTGGGCTCTGCGTTCGCAGTATATTGTAATTGACACACCTGCCGACAGATAAGGGTGCAACTGGTTTGCAAGCAATGCGACCCCATAGTAAAACATAACACCTCCAATCTCTCAAAACGTTGCCAGAGGCATGGTATTTAAGAACATAAGAAATAGGAACAGGAGTAGGCCATTCAGTCACCTGAGCCTGCTCAACCATCCAATAAATCATGATTGATCCGATGTGGCCTTAACCCCACTTTCCTGTCTGTCCCCCATAACCCTTGCCAATCAAAAACCTGTTTAGCTCCACCATGAATATATTCAATGACCCAACCTCCACTGCTGTCTGGAGAAGAGAATTCCAAACACTAATGGCCCCCTGAGAGAAGAAATTCCTCCTCATCTCCATCTTAAATGGGAGACCCCTTATTTTGAAACTGTGCCCCCTAGTTCTAGATTCCGCCACGAGGGGAAACAGCCTCTCAGCATCCACCATGTCAATGCCCCCTCAGAATCTTCTATGTTTCAATAAGATCACCTCTCATTCTTCTAAATTCCAATTAGTATAGGCCCAACCTGATCAATCTTTCCTCATAAGACAAACTCTTCATCCCAGGGATCAGTCTATTGAATCTTTTCTGAACTGCCTCCAATGAAAGTATGTCCCTCCTTAAGTAAGGCAGCCAACTCAAGGCTGACAGCCTCTTTCCCTGATTTTTTAAAGTACGTCAGAACAAGAAGGTCTATATTCTCTGATCTCAGCCGATGTGGGAGTAGGGTCAGCAACCCCTGGCTGGGAAAGGGAACAAACGAATATCAATCAGGTTTCCTGCTCCTGAAAGTCGTCCTGGTCAACATTCCATCCTCAACCAACACCAACAACAACTTGCATTTATGTAGCATCAGAAATATGTCACGAGGCACTTCACAGGCAGACAAGATTTGACACCAAGCCAAGCAAGATGTTCAGAATGGTGGTCAGAAGTTTGACCAGTAACCTGGGGTGGCAGAATTGTCTTATGAGGAGAGATTGAGGAGACTGGGCCTGTATTCCCTGGAGTTTTGAAGAATGAGGGGTGATCTCATTGAAGCTTACAAAATTCTTACAGGGCGTGGCAGGCTAGATGTAGAAAGATAAGATGTTTCCCTGGCCAGCGACATCATCTCAGGATAAGGGATAAGCCATTTGAGACTGAGGTGAGGAGGAATATCTTCATTCAGTGGATGGTGAATCTTTGGAATGCTCTACCCCAGAGGCCTGTGGAAGCTTAGTCATTGATTATGTTCAAGACAAAAATCAATCGATTTCTGGAGACTAATGACATCAAAGGATGTGAAGGTAAGTGCGTGAAAATGGCACTGAAGTATTTGGTCAGCCATGATCTTATTGAGTGGTGGAGCAGGTTCAATGGAACAAATGGCCTACACCTCTTCCTATGTTCAAGGAGGTAGGCTCTAAGGAGTATATTAAAAGAGGAGAGAAAGGTAGAGAGGCTTAGGGAGGGAATTCCATTGCTTAAGGCTGAAATAACTGAAGGCATGGTGGCCAATAGTAGGATGAACATAAAAACATTAGAGCATAAGAAATAGGAGCAGGAGTAGAATAAAATAAAATAAAGTGGCATTAAAATGGGCAACAATTTTTTTATTTTTTCTTTCTCAGTCAGCACAGACATGATGGGCTGAATGGCCTCTTACTGTGCTGTAACTTTTCTATGGTTCGATAAAGTCCCTCAAACCTTCTCCACCATTCAATATGATCATGGCTGATCTTCTGCCTCAACTCCTTTTTCCTGTCCACTCCCATTGATTCCCCGAGGGACCAAAAATCCGTCTATCCCAGCCTTAAACGTATTCAACGATGGAGCATCCACAACCCCCTGGGGTAGAGAATTCCAAAGATTCACAACCCTTTGAGTGAAGAAATTTCTCCTCATCCCAGTCCTAAATGATCAGCCCCTTGTCCTGAGACTGTGCCCCCATTTTCTTGATTCCCCAGTCAGGGGAAACATCCTCCCAGTGTCTACCCTGTCAAGATGCTTCCGAATTTTGTACGTTTCAATGAGATCACCGCTTATTCACCTAATTTCCACAGAGTTTAAGCCCAATTTCGTCAGCTTCTCATTGCAGGGCAACTCTCTCATCCCAGGAACAAATCTAGTGAACCTTCACTCTGCCACTTCCAGTGTAAGTATTGCCTTCTTCAAATATGAAGACCAAAACTACATACAGTATTCCAGCTGCAGTCTCACCAAAGCCCTGTACAATTGTAGCAAGACTTCCTTATTGTTGTACCCCCAAGCAGATTGCAATAAAGGCCCACATGCCATTTCCCTTCCTAATTGCTTGCTGTAAATGCGTACTCACTTTCTGTGTTGTACAGGTAAGTCTCCCTGAACATCAGCATCTAAAGTTTTGTACCTTTTGAAAAATATTCATTTTTCCCTGTTCTTACCATCAAAGTAAATAATCTCACACTTCCCCACATTATACCCAGCAGTCACCTTGTTGCCCATTCACTTACGCTGTCTACATCTCTTTGTATCCTCACTGCTCAGGAAGGGAATAACAGAAGCACAGGAGGCCAGAATTGAAGGAGAGCAGAATTCTTGGAGGGCTGTATGGGTTGTGGAGGTTTTAGAGTTTGGGAGGGACAAGGCCATGTAGGGAATATGAATATAAACCACCAAAATACAGATTACCTAGTCATTCATTGCGATGGATAAGTGCAATTTCTTTCTTCATACATACAAACATATGCATTAGGAGCAGGAGTAGGCCATTCGGCCCCTCGAGCCTGCTCCGCTTTTCAATAAGATCATGGCTGACCTAATTTTAACCCCAACTCCACATTCCCGCCTACCCCCGATAACCTTTCACCCCCTCGCTTATCAAAAATCTATCTACCTCTGCTTTAAAGATATTCAAAAACTCTGTCTCAACCACCCTTTAAGGCAGAGAATTCCAAAGTCTCACAACCCTCTGAGAGAAAAGATTTTTCCTCATCTCTGTCTTGATTGGGAAACCCCTTACTTTTAAACAGTGACCCCTAGATCTAGATTCTCCCACAAGAAGAAACATCCTTTCCACACCCACCCTGTCAAGTCCCCTCAGGATTTTATATGTTTCAGTCTTACTTTTCTAAACTCCAAAGGGTACAAGCCCAGCCTTCCCAGCCTTTCCACATAAAACAACCCACCCATTCCAGATATTAATCTAGTAAACCTTCCCTGAACTGCTTCAAATGCACTTACGTCTTTCCTTAAGTAAGGAGACTAATACTGTACGCGGTGCCCTGTATAACTGAAGCATAACCTCCCTACTCTTATATTCAATTCCCCTTGCAATAAACGATAACATTCTATTAGCTTTGCTAATTACTTGCTGTACATGCATACTAACCTTTTGCGTTTCATGTACTAGGACACCTGGATCCCTCTGCATCTCAGAGCTCGATAATCTCTCAGCATTTAGATAGTATGCTCCTTTTTTTAATTCGTCCTGCCAAATCGGACCATCTCACATTTTCCCGCGTTATACTCCATTTGCCAGGTCTTTGCCCACGCAGCCAACCTATCTATTATACTCATGGCTGCCGGTCATTTTGACTGGTACCATACAGGTGTGTACCGTAGACCACAGGGTCAAACTTAGCCCTGATGCCCTCATAGTTGGTGCGCACTGTTGACACTTGGAATTCACGCCAGGTGAAAACCCCAGCATCTGTTGGGAGTGTACGCCCAGGTGTGGGTTACTATTTTCAGACGGGGAAGGGAGAGAAGTGGAGGGGATAAAGGAGGATGTGCGCAGGAAACTTTGAAAGGGAAAGATTAAAGTGAACAGATGCAAAAACCAAAAATCTACCATTTTACACGGCAGAGAAAGTGAGGAAGTGCTGAGAGCTCCCGGCCAATACTTACACAACAAGTAATAACATCATCAGTACTCTCCATAACCAGGGGTTCGATGTGATGTCGCACAGAAATAGCCAGGACTCAGAGCTGACGAGAGGAATCACCCAGGGAGGTATCAGAAATTCTTGGATTAGGTCCATTGGAAAGCCTGAAAGCGATATCGAGAAATCCTGCTGCATTAATAAGATTTGCTGGTTACTTTCTGGTACCGACCCATCTCTATTTGTCACGCGACCTATCGCAGAAAGTGTCCAAGGGCTCAGAAACATTTGTGCTTTGTGCGCTGTCGAGTGTTTAAGCTGATCCTGCCCAGTTAATGACTTGGTGTGGTCGCTGTCATACAACATCTGGATCTGCTGCTTTTCAGAAGCAGGGAAGTTGTGCTTTGTTTGGCTCTTTTTCTCTCAAACTTAAGGCTTTAAAACAGAAATACTGCAGATTCAGGGGTAAATATAGCACCCAAGGACATGCAAAGGCTTCATTTACACAGCAGTTGTCAAATCAAATTTATTTTGAATCTGCAGCAGTCCCATATCTGAATGTGTTAATTCTCAATAATGTAATCGTAATTCTATTGACAGCTCAAACACTTGCACCTTCCAGCCCTCTGGCTCCTCTCCTCTCTAACCCACACGTTCCCTCCCCAACTCCAGCACTTTTATTTTATCTTCCTGTTTTAGGATCACCACAGTGGCTAAGTGACCCTTGACCACAGTGGATAAGAGGCCCTTGGCCACAGTGGCTGAGGCCCTTGGCCACAGTGGCTAAGAGACCCTTGATCACAGTGGCTAAGTGACCCTTGACCACAGTGGCTAAGAGGCCCTTGATCACAGTGGCTAAGAGGCCCTTGGCCACAGTGGCTAAGAGACCCTTGATCACAGTGGCTAAGTGACCCTTGACCATAGTGGCTGAGCCCCTTGACCACAGTGGCTAATAGACCCTTGGCCACAGTGGCTAAGTGATCCTTGGCCACAGTGTCTAAGAGACCCTTGACCACAGTGGCTAAGTGACCCTTGGCCACAGTGGCTAAGTGACCCTTGGCCACAGTGACTAAGTGACCCTTGGCCACAGTGGCTAAGTGTCCCTTGGCTACAGTGGCTAAGAGACCCTTGGCCTTGGGAGACATTAGAAGGAAGCTTTCTACATGGAGGGTCATTAGCTCATAGAAATCCCTCCCGGAAACAGACTTGGAAGCAGAATCCATTAGAGACTTGAGGAACACAGGAACAGGAGTTGGATATTCAGGCCCCTGGGCCTGTTCCACTATTCCATGAGATCAAGCCTTACCTATACCCTCCCTTTGGATCCATATTCCTTAATATGCTTGGCTAGCAAAAAAAAAAATCCAGCAGGCTCAGAGTTAAAATTATTAAATGAGATACCACGTACTGCTGTGGATGTCTAATCCCTTTACACCTCCATCCCCACGGTCGCCGGGCTGTCTGCTTCTTCCTCAGAGGGAGGCCCAACCAATTTTCATCCACCACCACCCTCCTCCACTTGGCTGAACTTGTTCTCACTCTGAATAACTTCTCTTTCAACTTCACTCACTTCCTCCAAATAAAGGGTGTTGCTATGGGTACCTGCATGGGCCCTTACTGTGCCTCTCTTTTTGTGGGATATGTGAACATTCATTATTCCAGCACTACTCAGGCCTCCTTTCTCATCTCTTTTTTCCGGTACATTGCTCACTGTATCGATGCCACCTCCTGTCTCGCCATGAAATGGAAAATTCCATTGACTTTGTTTCCAATTTCCACCCGTCCCTCATCTTCACCTAGTCCATCTCTGACTCTTTCCTTTCCTTCCTTAACTTCTCTATCTCCATTTCTAGAGAAAGGCTAACTACTAAAGTTCATTGCAAACCAACGCACTCCCACAACTACCTTGACTACAGTTCCTCACTCCCTGCTTCCTGTGAGGACTTCATTCCATTCTCCCAGTTTCTCCGTCTCCATCACATCTGTTCCGATGATGCAACCTTCCACACCAATGCTTCGGTCATGTTTTCCTTTTTCCTCAACTGACGATTCCCACCCAGCATGTTGACAGGGCCCTCCAATGTGTCCAACCTATTTTCCAAACTCCTGCTCTCGCCCCTTCTCCTCCCTCCCAGAACCATGATAGGATTCTACTTGACCTCACCATCTACCCCACCAGCCTCCATGTTCAACGGATCACCCTCTGACATTTCTGCCAACTCTAGTGTGATGCCACCACCAAACACATCTTCCCCTTTCAGTATTCAGTAGGGGCAGTTCTCTTGGTGACACCCTAGTTCACTTCTCAGTCACCGCTAACGCCCCCTCCCTTTCCCATGGCATCTTTCTGTGCAAGCGTAAGAGACACAAAGCCTGTCCTTTCAACTCCTCCCTTCTCAACTTCCAATGCCCCAAACTCCTTCCAGGTGAAGCAGCGATTTACCTGTACTGCTTTCAATTTAGTATACTGTAACTGCTGCTCACGATGTGGTCTGCTTTACACTGGCAAGACCAAATGCTGACTGGGTGATTGCTTTGTGGAACATCTCCGTTCAGTCCACAGCCCCGAGCTTCCGGTTGCTTGTCATCTTCATTCTCCACCTCACTCCCACGCTGACCTTTCTGTCCACGTCCAGCTGCAGCGTCCCAGTGAAGCCCAGCACCAGCTCGAGGAACAGAGCCTTATCTTCCAACTCAGCGCCCCACAGCCTTCTGGGCTCAACATGGAGCTCAACAATTTTAGATCATAACCTCTGCCTCCATCTTGTTCTATGCATTTATTTCTTCACTTTTTGTGTTGTTGGGTTGGGTCTTGTCTTGTTCTTTTCTTTATCCCTTCACGTTGCTTCACGTATGTAGTAATTCACGCATCATTTGGACACAGCCTTTGTTTCTTTACTATACCCATTACCACTCTCTTTGGCTCTGCCAAAGATTTGAAATCCAAATCTCCCCCGGCCTCCACCCTATCACAGGCCTTCACCTTTGCTCTTCCTCCCCCTTCCCCCACAGTCACTGCCTTAAAAACTCTGACAATTCCGTCTCTCTTCAGTTCTGATGAAAGGTCATCGACCTGAAACCTTAACTCAGGGGCGGGATTTTCGGCTCCCCCGCCGCTGGGATCATCCTGTGCCACCAAAAGTCAGTGGGCTTTGGCTGGGCTGCCAAATTTCCCGGGGCGGGAAAATCTCGGCTTCTGTTTCTCTCCACCGACGCTGCCAGAACTTTCCGGCATTTTTCGTTCTTATTCCAGATTTGCAGCTGTTTTGCTTTTATATATAGCTTAGCATCTTCCGTAGGAATCTCACCCTTCACCTGTCTCTTACCTTCTCACCTGACTCTGATTTTCAGGTTATGGCCCCTTATCCTAGATTTCCTCACCAATGGAAAATGTTTCTGTCGACTGTCGGCTGTTTTCAAAATCCTAAAAAAGCTCAATCAAATCACCCTTTAGCCTTCAATATTCCAGGCACTATAGGCCTAGGTTACGTAATCTTAAGACTTGGAGCCAGAGTAACGTTCTGGTGAATCCCTGTAGCACTCCTTCCAAGGCCAAAACATTCTTTCTGAGGGAAAGTGGATGTAATATTCGGCAAAGAAAAGAATTAAAAGGGGGAGGAGACGGGAGCGTGTCTTTTTTTTATTCATTCACAGGATGTGGGCATCGCTGGTCATGGGTTTGGAAGGATCCTTGGTGAGTTGCCGCAGTGCATCTTGTAGATGGTAAAGCAACATATTACCACTGTAGCAATGCTCAATGTCCGCACAGTGCACCAGTGGCTCACACACCACTCTCATATCTTTTTTCAATTCATTCATGGGATGTGGGCTTTGCAGGCTGGGTCAGCATTTATTGCCCATCCCTAATTTTCCCTGAGAAGGTGGGGGTGAGCTGCCTTCTTGAATCGTTGCAGTCCTTTTAGTGTAGGTACAACCTACGGTGCTGTTAGGGAGGGAGATCCAGGATTTTGACCCAGCGACAGTGAAGGAACGGCGATATATTTCCAAGTCATGATGGTGAGTGACTTGGAGGGGAATTTCCAGCTAGTGGTGTTCCCCTGTGTCTGCTGTCCTTGTCCTTCTCGATGTAGTGGTCATGAGTTTGGAAGGTGCTGTATAAGGAACCTTGGTGAATTCTGGCCACTTAAAGGACTCAACTGGCTGTCCAAGGCCTTGCCTGCCACCCTTAAAATCACAGTCAGGTTAGGGCAGGCTGTTAGGTGGTGGAAAATGCACCCACTGAATTTTCCAGTCCCCACACCACCCTGCAGGGGATCATTAAATTCTGAAACGAGGAGCTCGGTTTGTTGTGTGTGGGGCGATGAGACTCAACTAAACACTGTTTTGTTCAGTGGAACAGCTCATTAACATTGCAGTGAAGGCAGGGGAGGGTGAATTACCTGTCGGAGGCTCCTAAAATGAACGCTGGTTCCCAAACACGCTGTGATAATACAGAAATAAAGACTGAGATTGTTTCGTCTGCTCGTTAGCATGTCCACCGTTCTAATGAAAGGCCAAAGGTCAGAAACATTGGGCGGGACTTTCCACACCCGCCCACTGACGGAATCTTCCGGTCTCACCGCAAGTCAATGGGCTTCTGGCCGGGGCACCGGCGCTCCCCCCTCCTCCCCCACCCCCCCAACCCCCACCCCACCCCCCCAGCGACAGGGCCGGAAAATCCCGGCCACTGATTCTGCTCCTCTCTCCACGGATGCTGCCTGACTGGCTGAGTACTTCCAGCATTTTCGCTTTTGATTTCAGGTTTCTGGCATCTGTGGTGTGCTGCTTTGGGGCACGGGTACAGTTTTTCCTTTTACAACAGCGAGTGACTACAGAGCAGAAGCAGGAGGAGGAGGAGAGGGGGTTAAATCCAAAGAAAAGGCCACCAGAGGAAGCACTAATAAGACACTGTCAACACCATAGTGGCACTCCGTAACCATTAGAATGATTACCCTCCCAAGCGACACCACATTGAATGGTTAAAGAACAACCGGACAGTGATTACATCCCTACCTTGGGGAGATTTCAGGGCTTTTGAACATAATTTGACAGTGTTTCCAACCAACAGTTTGGTTTAAATATTTTGTTGATGTTCCACGCTGATTGTGAGGTCATCACTGCATTCTCACGATCAAAAACAGCTCGGCATCGCAATGTTGTCAGGGAACCTGGGTGACTGAGCTGAAAGCTCACACTGGTACCCATCCTCCTGCAGGAAATGCACCAGCCGATAGCATTCTTGCTCCTAATTTAGGAAGTGGGTTCAATCCCCACTTCACCACATAATCGATGCCTTTTCTTTTTTGGTTATGCCATAATGTAGATAACTTAAAACGTGTTACACCCTTGCATGCAGTTCAATCTTTGCTGCGTTACACCAAACATAGCGGCAAGACATTTGATCGTGTAAAAATTGGCAAGTAGCCTCTGCATTCCTGGACACATCAAGATACACACACATCAGGTCAATACTTTATTGTAAAATGCACTCTACAGGAACCACATTACAGTTTCTACAGGCTCTCCAGAATGGAATTATCTAACTTTTACTTTAAGGTAGTTGAATGTACAGATTAATTGCAATTAAAAATAAAATAGAAATTACATTTTTAATGAGGATCCTTTGCATTATTTTGTATTCCTGGTTGTATATTATTACACCATGTAATTAATTCTCCAATGATTAGAGTTGTTAAGAGCTGGCTGTCACACACCAATAACAAATGGTCTGGACTCTAACCTTATTAATGTCCATGCATCCATGCTTTTAACATTAGTCAATACACAGGTTTTGCCCAGTTTGGATTTTGGCGCTTGGGGTGGAAATTAAAGAAAGACTGCTGCCCCTGAGCAGGTTAACACTCCGTCACACTGCTAAGGTGCAGCACCCATTCTCTGCAAGCTTGGTCACCTTGCGGCAAATGTCAACTCATGGTTTGTGTCAACAGGAAAAACCCCAATCCCTGGAGATGAAGAAATGTGTGGCATCCATAGTAAAGTGAAGAGTGGTCCATGATCTCCAGCACTTGGAGACATGCACTGGATGGAAGATGGTCGCAGCCCCGAGGATACACCATTTGAGGAGGTAGCCTGTGCCAAGAGACCAACAGGACTCTTAAAGGATACAAGGATGCTACCGAACGAGACATGAGAGCCCTCAACTTCAGTCACTCCAGCTGGCGATCGGTGAAAATGGCGACACCAGCTGTGGGCAGCAGTCTGCCACCACAACATATGGGCAGACACCAGCATTGCAAACAAGGCATTAGCAGAGATCACCCCGTACGACCGGCAAGGGACTGCCACATGTGTGGCGCTTGTGGCAGACTTTGGCTGGGACTCTCTGGCCTCAGTAGCCGCCGTGAAAAATTCCGTGGCCCGGCCAAAAGTCCCGGCGGGACCAGGCGATCCCGGGGGTGGACAGGGCCGGAAAATCCCGCCCTTTGCCTTTCCAGGATTGGCTTGGTCAGCCATCGAAAGAAGCGAGGCAGATGATCTCACCTGACCTCACAAAGTTCTGAGGCTGCTTTCCCATCACCTCCTGCAGATGGAAGGATGCCAGTCACACACCACCAGTTCTCAGGGGCATTTTGTGCCCTGGTGGGCAGCATGGGCTATTAGCTTCCAAAATCGCCAACTCTGAAACCAAAACCAAAACCATAGAAAAATGGGGTCAACTAGGAAGGAAGGAGGTTGAGGGAAGAGGTGTGCAAGGTTACGATAGGCAAAGATAAGGTAGACAAAGGAAAACTATTCCCATTAGCTGATTGCACAAGGGCTAAGGGAGGCAGATATAGCCCAGAATTTTTGGCTTGACAAGTGGGGGCGGGGCATAAAATGACGCAGGATGATGTCACTGCGCATCATTTAGATTTTCAGTTTGGCGGGCACGCAGCCGCTGAACTGTTAAAGGCCTATGGAGGCCATTTAAATATCAATTAAAGTAATAAACTGAAAACTAAACCTTAAGGTTGGCGGGGGGCAGGAGAAGAGCCCAAGCGGCCTTCACATTTTTCATGGAACCTCATCCATGGGCGGGATGAGGTTTCGTGAAGAGTTTATAAATTAAATAAATGTTTTCATTAATGTTCCTTGACATGTCCCAGCTCATGCGACACTGTCACATGAGGGGACATGTCTTAAAATAATTTTTTTTATTTACATTTTTAAGCCTTAAACTAATCTCCCCGAGGCACCTCCGTGCCTCAGGGAGATTTCTGCCCTCTTTCACTCGCATGTGCAAAAGAGCGCAGACCCCGACTTAGGGAAAACCCCCAGCCCACACAGGGAGCGCTGAGCACTTCCGGGCGAGCGTCACACTAGGCCCGCCCACATAAAATGGCGGTGCAGACCCGATGGGGGGGGGTGGGGGGGGCGCCGATCAGGTTCACGCCCGTTGCTGCACAACCCCCACCCCCCCAGGGTTGGGGGGTAAAATTATCCCCATAAGGTTTTGGGCAAGAGATGCAGGGGGAATGTGAGGAAGAACCTTTTACACAGCGACTGTTAATGGCCTGGAACTCACCGCCTAGCAGGGTGACGGAAGCAGAGACAATTACTGATTTCAAAAGGAAACTGAATGGGCATTTGAGGAAAATACACTCAAGGACTTTAAGGATAGACCGGGGAAATGAGACAGGCTGGATTGCTCTGCAGAAAGTCAGCCTGGGTTCAACGGGCCAAATGGCCTCCTTGTGTGTCATTATGAATCCATGATCTATGACTCAAGGTCAAAGAGCATATTTAGTTCTTTGAAGTCCAGCTCCCCAGTCCCCCAACATCCCAGTGCCCAGGTTGATCTTGCCTGGAGGACTGTTATGTGAGAGAGTATTGATAAAACAGACCTCTGTCCACTTCATGTCTACTCGCCCAATCATGGTAAAGAACAGAACATGCTACCTTGACATTATACCCTGTGTCCTATCATCTGAATATCTAGTACCCAATATCTCCTGCCTAAAACAGGAATGATTTTATATTGGAACTCATGTCCATCTGGAACTGGACTGATCATTTCACCAAGGACCCTCCACTTAATTTGTCTGAACTGCTTATGAACCCAGGCCCCAGAGATGAAAGAATAAGGCCATTTCCCAGCACGAAACCGGAGCCATCAGTAACTCGGCCCGAGCTGGATTTGAACAAATCCAAATGAATCCACAGGAGCTGTGAAACTGGAGAAGGATCTGATCCCATGTCTATGTAACATCTTGCAACCTGCAGCCTCAAAGTCTCACCAGAAGAGGACGTTGCCTTGAAGCACAACCTCCCCTTTACCAGTCAAGTGAGCCAGGGTCTTTTGGAGCGAGGCTATACATGATGGAGGCTTTCACCTAGGGAAAACAGAGGTCGGACAGAGAGAAGCTGTTTATTATCTGGCTTGAAATGCATCTCATGAGAACCCAAAAGCCCCATCAGAGTACTACTGCTAGTCTGCATGAAGGAGTACATATTCTGGGTCATACTTGTGGAATGCAGATAAGCACATGATGGACAAAGCAGTAGAAGGATATGCTGACAGGGTTAGATGAAGAGAGGAGACTCATGTAGAACGTAATCTAATCGGGGGAGAAGGTGTAGTAGTAATGATACTGGGCTGGTAATCTGGAGGCCCCAGGCTAATGGTCTGGGGGCATGGTTTCAAATCTCACCATGGCAGCTAGTGGAATTTAAGTTCAATTAATTAATTAATTAAAAAATCTGAAGTTGAAAGCTAGTCTTAGTGATGGTGACCATGAATTTATCCTCATGGTCATTAAAAACCCATCTTATTCACTAATGCCCTTTAGGGAAGGAAATCTGCTGTCCCTACCTGGTCTGGCCTACATGTGACTCCAGACCTACAGCAATGTGGTTGACTCTTTCATAACTGTCCTCTGAAATGGCCAGTTGAAGGGCAATTAGGGATGGGCAATAAATTATAGCCTTGCTAGCGGCACCTACATCCCCATGAAAGAACAAAAATAAACTGGACTGACAGGCCTGTTTCGGCAATGTGAATCCTATATAATGCTGGTCTTTCAACCAGAAAAGTGGAAACAATGACAAATGAGATCTGGAGAGGGGAAAAAGTTGAACCAAAATCTGGAACCCATGAAGATGATTTTGTTGTCCCATATATCTGTGAGAATGGTATGCCATATTGTTGGATTCTTGATCATCTGTGACCAGACATTCTATACAGTTCAAACACAACATCTCAAGAATTCTGCATTCTAGATTTACTCTGTTGGCTTTTAAAAAAGAAAGATTTACATATAATCACAGCCACCGGACTTCTCAAAATGCTTTACAGAGAATGAGGAACTCTTTGAAATGTAGTCACTATTGTAATGTAAGAAACACAGCAGCCAATTTGCACACAGCAAGCTCCCACAAACAGCAATGTGATAATGACCAGGTAATCTGTTTTTATGATGTTGATTGAGGGATAAATATTGACCAGGAGTCCTGGGAATAACTCCCCAGCTCTTCTTTGATAATAATGCCATGAGATCTTTTACATCTCCCCAAGGGGCCTTGGTTTAACATCCCATCTGAGAGACAGCATCTTCAACAGTGCAGCACTCCCTCAGTACTGCACTGGAATGTCAGCCTTGATTTTTGTGTTCAAATGGTGGAGTGAGACTTGAACCCAGAACCTCATGATGCCAAGTGCTGCTAATCGTTGACTCACAGGCAGTTTATTGCTGTTCTACAAGCGACAGTAAGGTTCCCCTTTAGATGGAGCTTCTGTGCGAACATGTCAATATTTGCTGGGTTAGATGGGGGTGTACAGGAGGGGATAAATATTTACAGGTTCAGGGACGATGCCAACATTTGCAAGGGGTGCTGGCAGTGTGTTGCCAACCGCGGGGGTCCCCAGCAGGTGTGTCACAGTTGGCAAGGGTTTCCTAAGCAGCGTTTCACAGGAATGTGTGCCAACCATTTGCAGGGAACACCCCACCTTGGGAGCATGCCAATAATTCCAGGGGCTTCCCAGGACCCTGCCAATCTCTGCAGCGGCTCTGAATGAGCGTGCCATTATTTCATAGGGGTTCCCTGGGACTGCGCCGATCTCTGCAGGAGGGACCACCGCGTTGAAAAGTGTGAAAACCACTGCGTCCATCCACAAAACCGCAGATTAGAAGAAATCACCAACATGTTGGTAAGGGGCAAAGAAGTTTTGCAGTGAAGTCCAGAGTCAGTGCTGTCCTTCCAAATGACACATTCTACAAAAATAATTAACAACTTAGCGTTTTGCAAAGGACAGAAATAACTAAATGATTCAAACCATCTTCTTTTCTTTCGCTTCTAATTTTACTGGAGGTTTTATTTGAAGGCCACACTATATTATTAATAGCCCGCTTCTCACTATCATGTTGCTTCTCTGTTTTAGGTACCTGTCATGAAGCTATTAATATATATGTTATTGGAAAATAGTTTTTTTTAAAATAGAGGTTTAGTCTGTGGGTGTGTCTTAATTGGATTCAAGCCAGTTAGTCTGGGTGCTTTGATGTGTACTAGTTTTGTTATGGGAGAGATAGAGTGCATTTTTTGAATAGAGCATTCAAGAAGTGGGGTGAAAACTGACATCTACCTAGCAGCTACCAAACAATATGTTTTTATTGCTAATAAAATTGGTACTGTGAAAGGGCTTTTATTGTTAGAAGAGGCTGGTGATACAATGAGAATTTACATTCAATGAGCGGTGCTAGGGATAACTTCAGCACTTTTTGGGTGTACAGAGCAGAGGCAATGTGAGATCAAAAGGCAGCTGCAAGCCTCCAACTGTCTCCACAGGAACCAAAGTGAAAAGAATCTAATTTTGAATTCATAAGGTGAAAATGCTTTGTCTGGTGTCTGGTTAAGTCTATGAGTTGCTATTGCTTTAATGGAGATTAGTTTGGGAATTTGTTAAAAGTAATGATAGTATTAATTTGTAGCCATGTGTATATATATTTTAACCTGCATTAAATTAATAAATTAATTTATAAATGTTTCATTTAGTTTAATGTAAAACCTCAAGAACTGGTGGTCTGATTCCTGAATTTAGAGTAGCATCTCAAACATAACACTTAAAATTATAGGTTATGACAGTTGTTTAAAGTTTCTCTCTGGGGTTTTAAATAATTCTGCTTTACCATTGCATTGGCCATAACAGTACCTGACTCTTTTTCCTGTGGTCTCCTCCTCCAGAAGTATGGACCTATTCCAGGGCACAGTTCCACAGATGCCAGCAGCTCCCTACTCACGCCACTGAGTCAAGAGGATGTGGGTTCAAGTCCTGCTCCAGAGACTGGAGCACAAAAATCTAGACTGATGCTCCCAGCACAGCACAGTACAGAGGGAAGGCTGTGCTGTCAGAGGTACAGCCTGCCAGTTCACAATATTAAACCAATACCCCATCCGCCCTCTCAGGTGGAGGTAAAAGATCCCATGGGACTATATTTTGAAGAAAATCAACGACCTAGGCCCTCCCAACCAACATCACTAAGACAGCAAGATCCCACAAAGCAATGAGGTGATGAACTGATAGGAAAAATAGTTCCATCCTGGTTTTTTGCGGCACTGATACTTTCAGCTGAAATCTGTGGCAAATGTTCTTTCCTATTGTTCCGAATCTCAGAGCTCTCCCTTCCTTATCACCAACTAAGTTCCTTTGACATTCTGGTAGGTGACGTCTAGACAAAAGAACTCAAGTAGATTTCTCTACCGAAAAGGCCTGCTGGGATGATGGGCATGGTGCCAGACAGTAATGGAGGCTCCCGCTTCTCAAGAATTCTTTCATCTTCCCTTAGGGGAAGCCGTGGCGTTGTGGTATTGCCATTCGACTGGTGACCCAGGGACCTGGGTTCGAATCCCAGATGGTGGATTTTGAGGTCAATAAAGAGTCTGACGGTGACCATGAAAACCCATCTGGTTCACTAATGTCCTTTAGGAAATTTGCCATCCTTACCTGGCTTGGCCTATGTGTAGCCCCACAATGTGGGCAATTAGGAATGGGCAATAACCACTGGCTCAGCCCACATCCCGTGAACGAATAATAAGTTAATTCCCATCACAATCCCCCATCCCTGCCCCTCACCTCAGGAAGCCAGTCCTTGGTACTTAACACAGTTCGCTTGTGTTCACTGAATCAAGAATCACTGAAGAGGATCCATGGCAGGCAGGGAGATCATTCATCTGTCATGTGGCATCTGTAATTACCTTGTTAATCATAAAAATTCCCAATGGCAGGCATCGTGAAGTTGAAGCATTAAAACCATTTCCTAATTAATGGTCTTCCTAGAATTTTATTTCCCTCTGGCGTCTAAATGCAAGAGCGGCGCACAAAAGGTTTGAAAACAAATCAACAGCACTGATTGTGCTCTCCCCGGCAGTTTACAGTGCAATTGGGTTTGCTTTTTGAGGTGTCCCTGCCATCCATTTTATCTCACAAATGGTTTTGATCGGTCATTGGTAACAGTAGGCCGGAGCTTCACAGTGGCAAAAGGATTGGTTCCCCTGCAAGACATTAAAGAAAAGGCAAAAGAATTAGCAACCATCCCCATTCTCATTGTGTCCTTCTAAGTTTCGCAAGGACATAAGAAATAGGAGCAGGAGTCACCCATTCAGCCTCGAGTCTGCTCTGCCATTCAATAAGGTCATGATTGTGGCCTTAACTCCACATCCCTGCCCCCCCACCCCCACCTCATAACACTTAACTCCCTTGTCAATGAAAAACCTGTCCAACTCAGCCTTGAATGTATTCAATGACCCAGCTTTCACTGTTCGCTGGGGAAGAGAACTCCAAATACTAAAGACCCCCTAAAAGAAAGAATTCCTCCTCAACTTCATCTTAAATGGGAGCCCCCCTAAACTGTGGCCCCGAAGTATAGATTCCCCTACAAGAGGAAATTTTCTTTGGTGTTTACAGCATTGGTCTAGATATGGGTTTGTCAACCTGAGTTGGACATATTCTTGGGGATTTCATCACATGACCTTCTGCCTCCAATTGCCCCACCCCAACACTCACGCCATTGGTCACCTAACATGTATATGCTTGTGACACACCGTCCTCCCATGCCAATCAGAAAGCGAGTAGACTTGTCATTAATGAATTGGATAATACTTGACTGTCAATCACACAGTCTTGCTCCTCATGACCAACATTTTACAAAAACGCAAGTGCTCAAAGTTCTATTTTAGGGATTTAATTCCTGGAGACTCCAGGACAGATTGGGGGGTGGGGGTGGGGTGTGGGGCCGGGGAGTGTCAGGGTCCTGGCAACCCCTGCTTATTGAGAGCTGTTGCATGATTGACAGAAGACATGGGACATGCACAAGAGGTTGATCTGTACCTGAAGGAGGCGGACAGAGAGAAGACGAGGGTGTGAATGTGAGAAGCAGGCAGAGACCAATAGAGACCAACATGGAGAAGTGAAGGAACACAGATGCACTGAGACTGCGTCAACATCGCACCAATTTACACACCACTAAATGAGATTTTCATGGTTTTGATGGTTAAGCAACACTGTTACAGAGTAAATGAAGCAGTTAACAAACTGACCATGCCTAATGTTAGTTCTCATGTCCGAATACAAGTGATTTTGTCAAGCGTTATTCAAATCCTGCCCACACTCTGGAGAGCCACTTGACTGTAAATAGCTCTTACCGTGGAAACAACTCTGGCTGGGTATCTGTGCTGCTTAAGATCTGAAAAGACAAGAAGACATTTGAGGCTATTGTTGTTCATTAGGACAAAATGTCACGACACATTTAGCTGAAACCCACAGTGACCGAGAGACATGCAAGCATTGTGTTAAAAAATCAGATATTCATACTTATTAAAATATTTATGAACCATAATGTTTTTGTAGGGGAGACTGTATATCACACCGATATTTTCTGTTGTATATAACTAAAAGCCTATTGTGGTGGCTATCATAAAATCTGGCTCTGCATGTAACTTGCAGGCGTGCACATCAATGTTCTGCAGAAATTAAGCTTCAAGATGTTATGTAACCAAGAATTACAGAGTGATAAGGAGAATTATAAAGAGTTAATGATGCATGAGTCCAATTTGCACTGTAGATTTTACGGGGTAACAAATTTTAGTTGAGGCTGTTGCAAGTATTTCACTGCTGCAAGTGCTGTGCACAATAATGATTGTGCAAGCCGTCTGTCTGAAGCCTCTTCCTCAATCCCCATGCCCACCAAATTTTCACCCTGGGGCCACACAAAGTCCAAGGCATTAAAATGGGGTCACACCGGGAAAAAGTTTGGCAGACACTGCCTCAGTCCATTTCAACATCCCTCCCCACTGCCAGATTACCAGCCCATCTCTCCAAACCAGCCTTAACCACCTTTAAATAACACCGCCAGCGGAACACTTTATTCACCAAACCTGTAGGCCAATATTCTGTGTCAAGCCTTTGGAGTTACTGTTGACTAGAAGCTTAACTGGACCAACCATATAAATACTGTGGCTACAAGGACAAGTCAGAAGCTGGGAATTCTGTGGTAGGTAACTCACCTCCTGACTCCCCAACCACCATTTACAAGGTACAAGTCAGGAGTGTGATGGAATACTCCCCACTTACCTGGATGAGTGCAGCTCCAACAGCACTCATGAAAATCAACACCATCCAGGGCAAAGCAGCCAGCTTGATTGACACCCCATCCACCACCTTCAACATTCACTCCTTCCACCACAGTCGCACAGTAGCAGCAGTGTGTACCATTTACAAGATGTACTGTAAGAACTCACCAAGGCTCCTTCGACAGCACCTTCCAAACCCATGACCATTACCAGCTAGAAGGTCAAGGGCAGCAGATGCATGGGAACACCACCACCTGGAAGTTCCTCTCTAAGCCACTCACCATCCTGACTTGGAACTATCTCAGTTCCTTCCTCATAAAAGATCCCACAGCAAGTAAAAGGCTGTTCTGTCCATAGTCATCACACCAAACTAGAGAACAGTGTAAGATATGAGCTGGCTCCAACAGCAAGACTTAGATTGTGGTTTAGTGGATTACACTTCCACCTATGATTTTTTTGTTACTCTACCACAGGATATGGGCGTCGCTGGGTAGGCCAACATTTATTCTAATTGCCCTTGGGAAGGTGGTGATGAGCTGCCTTCTTGAACCTCTGCAGTCCGTGAGGTGTAGGTACACCCACAGTGCTGGTAGGGAGGGAGTTCCAGGATCTTGACCCAGTGACAGTGAAGGAATGGCGATATAGTTCCAAGCCAGGATGGTGAGTGGCTTGGAGGGGAACTTCCAGGCGGTGGTGTTCCCATGCACCTGCCGCTCTTGTTTTCCTAGGCAGTAGAGGCCACAGGTTTGGAAGGTGCTGTCTAAGGAGCCATTGTGAGTTGCTGTAGTGCACCTTGTTAATGGTACACACTGCTGCTACTGTGCATCGGTGGTGGAGGGAGTGAATGTTTAAGGTGGTGGATGGGGTGCCAATCAAGCGGGGCTGCTTTGTCCAGGATGTCGAGCTTCTTGAGTGTTATCGGAGCTGCACTCATCCAAGCAAGTGGGGAATATTCTATTACACTCCTGACTTGTAGATGGTGGACAGGCTTTGGGGAGTCAATAGGTGAGTTACTCACTGCAGGAGTCCCAGCCTCTGACCTGCTCTTGTAGCCACAGTATTTATATGGCTGGTCCAGTTCAGTTTCAGGTCAATGGTAACCCCAGGATGTTGATAGTGGGGGATTCAGCGAGGGTAATATTATTGAATGGTTGTTATTTTAAGTCCGACCCCAGAAACTTGAGCGCTGGGTCAAAATCCTGGGGCAGAATCTTCGGCTCAGCGAGCGGGGGTGGGGCCTGCTCGCTGAGGCATAAAATGGCGGGGTGACGTTGGGCGTGCGTCCTGACATCACCGCGCGTCATTCAGATTTTCAGTTCGGGGGGTGTGCAGCCGAGTTGAGGCCATTTAACAATCAATTAAATCATTGACCTGAGCTGCCTGTCCAGCCTTAAGGTTGGCGGGGGGTGGGGGGGGGAATTGCAGGTGAAGAGTCCAGGCGGCCTTCTCATTTCCCAGGGGCAGGATGAGGTTTCATGAATGTTTTTAAAGTGTTAGAAAAAATGTTATTAACATTAATGGACACGTCCCAGCTCATGTGACAGTTTCACGTGAGAGGACATGTTCTTAAATTTTTTTCTCCATTTATTCAATGTTTTATATGTGAAACTAATCTCCCTGAGACTCCCCTGTGCCTCAGGGAGATTTCTGCGCTCTCTCGCGCGCAAGTGCACTCCCCGACTCAGCCTACTCCCGCCCCCCCCACAGCTGCACAGGGAACACCCAGCGCTTCCGGGCACATGTCACGCTGGGCGGGCCTTAATTGGCCTGCCCATGTAAAATGGCAGTGCCCAGCCAATCAGGGGCGCGCACGCCCCCACACAACCTCCCCCCCATCCCCCGACAGGGAGAAAATTTTCCCCCTGGAACTCCCTCCCTAACAGCACTGCGGGTGTACCTGCACCACATGGACTGCAGCGGTTCAAGAAGGCAGCTCACCACCACCTTCTCAAGGGCAACTAGGGATGGGCAATAAATGCTGGGCCCAGCCAGTGACACTCACATCCCATGCAAGAACAAAAAAAAGTCTAAACTGACACTCCAGTGCAGCACTGAGGGAGGGCTGCAGCATCACAGGTGCCGTCTTTCAAAGTGAGGGATTCAAATGAGGTGTCTGCCTCTCAGGTGGGCATAAACATTTGATGGTAGTAATTCAAGGAAGAGCACAGGATTTATCTCTCAACCAATGTGATTAAAAAGAGCCATTAATCTGGACGGTGTGTACAACTGGGCTGCCATGTTTCCCGCTTTACAACAGTGTTTAGGCTTGAAAAGTACTTAATAGTGAATGAAGTGGTTTGTGACATTTTGTGGTAATGAGACAGCATACATATCATGTGCCTTCAATAAAACTGCTGCACAGCAGCAGCCCCAGTATTCACAATTGTGAAACACTATTGCGATATCAAGTGTAAAGTGAATGAATCAGACTATTGTGAGGAGGTGCTTTTACTTAAAGTCCCATCAAAGATCAGAAGACAGCAGCTGCATTAATTTGCACTGAGAGAAGAGGGCACATGCACCACACAGCAAACATCACCACACTCCCTCCTCCCCAACACCACCACCCCGCACCCCCCCCTACGCCCACTCCCGCCATTAAGAACAATGCCAGTCGGCAACACACAGAAAATTGTCTATCCGGTTCCCGTCTCTGCCAGTGAAGGAAATAGGAATGCCTGGCATGAGTGTTCCCCAGCAACTGTGCAGCCTTCTTTGGGAATGTGGGCCAAAACAGCATTAGTTACGTGTAAGGAATACGGACTCTTGTCTTGCTTCTCACAGCTGAACATGGCAATACAATAGCATCACCTGCTGAAATCTCTCTCTCTACCTTTAAGAGGATGTGAGAGTTTACAATATTGCCCTGGCCAATAGGCTCTGTCCGTTGAAAGGTAGCTGCAACGCCACAGAACTATGTATAATGCTCAGCACAGGGGATAAGGAGAAACACTGGGTTATTCTCAATAAAGTTCAAATCAGCAGGTGACCACAGGCTTACCAATTGCTCATTCAATAGTGCGTGTGTTAAGGTTCAAGTCCTTGAGGCGAAATTTGTAAGCCTGTCTTACCTTTGAGTAGTATAGCACTCGAGGAAAAGAGAGAGGGGAAGCTGAATTTTACAGATCTCGTCAGACAGACATGCATAGTGTTGGAGGAAAGGTCAAGTCATCAAATAGCACCATTTATATTAACCCTCTCTCACCTCATAATTGCATCTGCTCACCATTTAGATAATTTTGCTATTCCAAACAGTTTCAAAATAAGTGATGGGTCTTCAAACATTGGCAATTGCATCAACAAGGGCTATCCACTTGACCACAGAGGAACACACCACCTGGAGCCCCTTTCTATGCCCATTAACCATGGCTTCCCAAACTTCACCCCATTGGCAGGTTCTGCAGTGATTAGTGTGAACATCCACACACCAGCCCAGGAGGATAAAATGAGCGCTTGGAAGCTTAACACAAGCTAACAATAACAGCAAGTTTTTGCGCAGTAGACGAATACAGACCATTAATCACCCTCTGAATTTATGCCTCTCAGCCAAACTGTCACATAGGGAGTGGGGCTGAGGGGAGGAAATGGCCGGACCCCAAACTCGAGTGGACCTAAGTGCTCGACTGCCATGTACCACAGAGCAGAGGACTTGATACTCGGGGAAGAGAGCATGTAGAGCTCACATATTGGTCAAGAAACCTCAGTAGGAAGAAGAGAATAATTTGCAAAACACAAAAGTGCATAAACCTGATAGCGCAAACAATCACTTTGCTAGCTCATGGATATCATTCATTCTAAGAATTTCAGCCCCTGATTGTATTCCTCTCTGTTCTCCTCCTGGCCTCTTGTCAATCCCCAATTTTCTTTGTCCCACCATTGGTGGGTCCAGCCGGAATTCTAGTATTCACTGCTCTAACCTCTCTGCTTCTTTGTCCTCCTTCAGATACTCATTGGAACCTATCTCTTTGACCAAGCTTTCCATCAGCTGTCCTGTAATAGTCATGTGACTCAGCACAAATTATGTCTGATAACACTCCTGTGAAGTGCCCTGGGACACTGCTATTGCATGAGAGATGCTGTATAAATTCGAGTTATTGTTGATGTAACGTTAAAACAATTTGAAGACTGTCTCCGAAAAGGGGGGAATCACGTCCGCGATGGGTGTGGGACATCTGCAACTGTGCGATGGCCATTTGAACTGGGTGGAGTGGGAGAGGGTTAAACATTGCAAAGCAGTGGGGTCAAAAGGTCATGCTTTCTTACAGAGACTCCCCGTGCTCAGCAGAATGAGCTGCTGGCCTGAAGCCACCAGAAATCTGGCTGTGAGGTCGTGTCCAGGAGAATCGATGCAAATTTTGTCTGCAGGTGGATGGAAAAGAACGCACGTCACAAACATCCGATCACAGGGCTCCGGGCGAGATGCAGGCCCAAGAGAAAATTCCTGCAACTCTAGCAGTAGAGTGACGGACTCGTAGACATGAATTGGCAAGTTCTCAATAGCCTCACTTGATATGCAGCCTTCGTTGCCTCTATTAGTCAAGTTTTATGATCCTGGGTCTTGGCTACTGGGTGAGAATGGATTGTTCTTTCATGCAGAAAAGTAAAGAGAGGGAAGAAGGAAAAACATCTGGCAGAAACCCTGGCCTGAGGAAGCATACCCCCTGTACTCCAATCGGACTATAACATGACCAACAGACTCAAATACATCTACAAGGAAATTGGGTGACAAAAATATCAGAAAATTGCTCTTGGCTTTTCAAGAAGGGTCTCACAGAATCCAGCTTTGGTCTTAAGTGATTAATAAGGCTTCATACTGGGCCCCTAGGCCTTGAGGTGGACTGCAATCTAATCGCAAGGTCATACACCTCTCAGTTTGTGATTGAATATCTGTGATGTTCTATACATATTGGTTTATCAGCTTATTATAGGGCTAACCTCATGCTTCTGATGGAGAGAGCTATGGAGCCATGATGGAGTGTGGGTCAGAGAATTGGGGCATACAATGTGGTAGTCCTATAAACAGTCACCACATGCTGCAGGCACTAGGAGTGGGGAATCAACACCAATGTCAATCACTGTATAATGAAGAATGGTTATCTGTACCAACAACCCTATTTTGCAGTGGGTAACTAGCATTGTCTTCCAGACGTTTGGTTACGGGATCTGTGGGGGGGAGGGGTTGGTACCCTGGGGGTGCCGGACGGTGTGTTAAATATCAAGTGAGTCCATGGGCGAGTCTCAATTTACTAAGAGGTCACCGGGTGTGTCAAACTACTGCAGGTTCCTGGGAGAATGTCAATATACACCCTGGCAGAGTGGAAGTACAGCATGGGGATCTCTGGGGGATTATCACTAGCATGAGGGAGTGACGGACTTCAGTTATATGGAGAGACTTAAGACGCTGAGGTTGTTCTCCTCAGAGCAAAGACAGTCAGGGGAGTTTTCATTGAGGTGTTCAAAAGTACAAAGAATATTAGCAGAGTAAATAAGGAGAAATAATTCCTATTGGCAGGAGGGTGGATAACCAAAGGAGACAGATGAAGGCAATTGCCATAAGGACCAGAGGGGAGCTGAAGAGAATTTTTTTGCTTTTTGCGCGGGGGAGGTATGATCTGAAAGAATGGTGAAAGACAGTTCAATTGAAAAATTTCAAAAGACACTTGCAGGGCCATGGAGAAGGAACAGGCTGTGTGGGACTAACTGAATAGCTGAGTGAATCCATGATTCAGGAATGAGAACAGCACTAGAGGGGAGATCTGTCTCAATGCATATAACTTTATGCAGCTATTAAGTGTCATTTGTATATGTGTTGTGTTTAATTGTATGTAGGTGGTGGGCGTTAACTGGTGATTGGCTTTGGTGGTGTAATGATAATGACACTGGACTAGTAATACAGAGACCCAGAATATAAATAGACAAGGACTGAAACTGTGGTTGCTGGGTTAAGAGGTGCTTGCATGTAATCTATAACTGTGTAAGTAAATGCTTATAAAAATATGTAAAGATTGGCTCCAGTTCTATCCTTCATCACTTGGCTTTCTGGAATATAACAAAGAGAACGCATTGAACTCTCTGAAAGAACTCCTCCTTTTAACAGATATAATGAGATTGCAGAACTCACTCTGCTCCGACCATTCTCCGACACGGCCAGACTGGCTGTACTGTTCCTCCTGCTGCTCGAGATTGGAGAGGCCGGGTTCTGCCTCCTCGTGGAGGAGCTGGAAGGCAGTGGTGGTGCAGGCGGCACAGGGATTGTGCTGCTGTTGTAATCCGCAGGCGGCAACGAGTAATCCTTAACATCCAACAGATCCTCGGCACTGCGGCTGTTCCGCAAAGGAAATGCCCTGCAAAAAAGAAAGGGAACAGGCAGCTCATCTCTCTCTGTCAAAGCCTTACACGTTAGAGACAACTCTGTTAGTGACACGCTTCAGGGTGTAAGCTGAGCAATGTGCATCAGTGTAAAATGAACAACATTGATTGGCCATCCATTGACGTCAACTGATAAGAAATCGGAAGCTGCGTTTCCATTGGCTGACAGTCAATAACCGGAGGGCACAGATTTAAGGTGATTGACGAAAGAACCAAAGGTGATACGAGGAGAAACGTCTTTTATGCAATAAATGGCTAGGATTTGGAATGCACTGCCTTACTGGATATAGATTCAACAGTAAACTTCAAAAGGGAATTGGATAAACCCTTGAAGGAGTAAAGAGCAGGGGAGTGGGACTAACGGCGCCGTCAGGGGTGCCATTTTTCAAATGAAACTTTCATCTGAAGAAGAGCAGGGGATTTCTTTCCAACATCCTAGCCAATTTTTAATCCCTCAACCCCCATCACCAAAACAGATGGTCTGGTCTCTATCACGTTACCGTTAGCAGGAGCTTGCTGCGCGCAGCTTGGCTGCCTCATTTCCGACAACAGTGACTACACTCCAAAAGTATTTAATTGACTGTAAAGCGCTTTGGAGCATCCTGGGGTTATGAAAGGCGCTATATAAACGCAAGTCCTGTGCTAGGGAGGAGGATGGGGGTCTGAAGTGTAATGCGGTTTTCTCCTCAACCAGTGGAAATGAAGGAAACAAGAACAAGTTTCTTCAGACAGCAACTGAACGTCTAAGATCATTAATCGGGTTGGGTAGTAGAGACTACAGTGGTGTTTAAAACACATTTCTAGGGCCTGAATTTTTCAGGCAGTGGGCGGGCTCGGTGGGACTTGGCAAGGGCAGTCGCGGAGCCGATCACTGCCCACGGAGACCCCCGCGCTTCCATTTTACGCGGGCAGGCCAATTAAGGCCCACCCAGCATAAGATGTGAGCCGTAGCGCTTAGCGCTGCCTGTGCGGGCGGTGGGGGTGGAGGGGGGGGAGGAGGGAGAGTCGGGGCCGGCCCTCTATCGTGCACGAGTGAGAAAGAGGGCTTCAATCTCCCCGTGACTCGGAGCCACCTCAGGGAGATTGAAAAATATAAATAAGAGCATGAAAACTTTAATGAAACATGTCCCCCAGAAGGGACATGTTTTGATTTTGCGGGGAAATTATTTATTTATCTAGTAAGCGCTTTAGGGAACATCACCCCGATCGAGGATGAGGTTTCCTAAAAAACACAAAGGCCACTTGGCCTTTTCACCTGCCCCCCTCAACCTTAAGGTTGGACGGACAGCATTAACAATTACGTTAATTAATTCCTTAACAGGCCATTTACATATTGGCGGGCACGCAGCCAACTCCCACGCGCGTCCGCCAAACGAAATACCATGGGACTGGGTGATGATGTCGGGACACACTCCCAACGTCATCGAGCATCGTTTTACGTGTTGGCGTGTTGGGCCCATCCTCGCAAGCCCATTGAAAAATCCCACCATAGGTGTCTGAATGCAAGAGAGACCCGCTTCTGTGTACCAAGTGGTCTATCCTGCTCCTTGACTTTTCGTACATCATGACAAAGGCAGTCACCAGTTTCAACGCATCCCCTCCTCCAAACCCCCCCAAATGCTTTCCCCCTTCTTCACCCCTACTGCCACATTGTAATCCATTTAGTGACCCCCCCACCCCATTCCATTAAAACCTGAAAAATGTGAGGACGATACAGGCAAGTCTAAGCCTCAGTTGAGATCATGACTTGGAACTGGGTGTCTGTGCTTCACTGGGAGACTTATCCCTGACTCAAGCTTCTAGCAATGTGGTCTGCAGGATGCAAACCATCGCTTGGTAGTACAGAACTTGAATATCGCTGAAAAGAGAGACATACTGCTGAATCTTTTTGTCTTGCACTCATCAGGACAAGCGCAAGAATGCCAAATTTCAAACAATCATGACAATTTATGCCACAGGAGAAAAGGGTGCTGATTGGTTGGCAAGTTGACTCTGATTGGCCGAGGCTTTGCCATGGAGAAAGCTACAGGGAACTATAGGCTGCCCAAGCTCCCATTAATGCAAAAAAAGGCCCACCCACTCAACCAGCTGGTGCTCGCAAAACCCAAAATAAAATGTCTATTGTTAGATGTGGGGTGGAATTTTACACCGGCAAGATTTTATGATCCCACTGAAGTCAATGGATTTATAAATGACTTGCTGCATTTTATGGCCCCAACCCCACTGTGACAAGGCCATAAAATTCCATCCATGATTCCACAATTGGGCAGCACTTGTTGAATAATCCTGAAAGTGCTAATAGCTACACTAGCAGCCAACTTAAACTAATCAGCCAAACTCGTAACATGGCTCATTTACGCTTGCTAGAAGCAACATACGTTCATATACAGGGACCCGTTCTCTGCAAACAAAAGGAATATTTTCAAGCCTTGTGTCTTTTTGAATTACCTCAGAGCCTGGGGATTCTATAGTTCCCCGCTGCCTTCTCCATGGCAACACCTCAGCCAATTGGAGCTGACTTGCCAACCAATCTGCACCCTTTTCTCCTGTAGTATAGATCATCATGATCGTTTGAAATTTGGCATTCTTGTGTTTGTCCTGATGAGTGCAAGATGAAGAGCTCTGGCAACATGTCTCTCTTTTCAGCAATAAGCTACAGATGCATTCAATTTTGGTAACAAGGCAACAGGAAGCAGCCAAAGGGGTTGAAATCGCTCAGTTCTTTTATCCCCTGCCCACAAAGAGTGAAACAATCGATTTATAATTTGGCCTGAGATGAGACAAATGCCAAGTACAATAGTCAGATTTGATGCCAATCCATGAGCACCTATCAGAAACAATGCAGCTGTAACCATACGACTAATGCATCACTCAAACTAATACTCATCTCCCAAATGCCCGCTGATCCAATTACCTGGCTGAAGGCTCCTGTGTCCATATCCCTTCTCTCAAAGGTCTCACGAACGAGCATGGAAACCAGCCCTGTCTGCAAGCACAGATTTAATGGACACCATGAAACACTCATGGATTAATGAGCTAGAAACCAGGAACATGTTCTCCTCCGACTTAACTCGATGCACATCATTGACCATTAAATTTACCAGCACAGATTTTACTGTGTGGGTGCAGAATGGTTTGAAATGTTAATATATGCTCACATCACAGAATTGTTACAGTGCAGAAGGAGGCCGTTCAGCCCATCATGTCTGCACCGGCTCTCCGAATGAACGTTATGAAGTTATGTTGTTTGAGCTCAATTTCCTATGGACATTAGCTCATTATATTCAAATGCGAACTAGATACATGCAAGGGTCACATGGGTGGGAAAAATGGTGTTTGGGCCAAATTTAAAGGGATGCAGGCAATTAAAAGGGAAGTATCAAACTAAGGGAAATTACAGGTCTCACAGGATGAGGAAAGGCCCTTTGTCCTAGCTTGATGGGACTGGCTGGTCTGAGAGAGTCAGATCAGCAATAGCAATACTGAAACTATGCATGTATAAAGTCAAGATGTGAAAGTACGTAAAGGTCATGTTTTGTAAGTTGCTGTTTTTAGCCAAAATCCTTCCACAATATGTTAAAAGATCAATATTGAGCTGAATGAGATCGTGCTGGCACTTAACATATCCATTGGTGCAGCGGCCCTTAAAATGCTGCGTGTAGTTCAGATTGCCACAGTACAAGAAACATTTGTTTGAAGGTTTTCATGATAAGAGCAGTAAAATCAAGATTATTTTATGGGTACACTAGGGTAAAATTTGCTCTGTAAAGAGCAGTTGTTCACTTAAAAGCGTCCCTCAGAAGGCCCCGAGGTTTTGGGCAGCGCACTCTGCCCACTGACTGGAGGAAAAAGGATATTCCCGTTACTAAAAGGAGACAGAGAAGAAAAATGAGAAAGATTGAGTGAGTGGAGGGCTTGGATTATGAGGAGTGACTATATAAGTTTGTAATGTTGAACAGTAATCAGTCCCTTTGCAATCGTAAAAGCAAAAATTTCAAATGATCACAACGATAGCGTAAAGTGGTGCGATCATTTGAAATTTGGCATTCTTGCATTTGTCCCGATGAGTGCAAGGCAAAAGGCTCCAACAACATGTCTCTCATTTAATCAGCGACGTTCAAGTTCTGTCCTATTAAACGGCTGTTAGAATTACATACTTGGGCGTTCCTTCCAACTTTCCATAAAGCCAGCCATTCTTTGCCTCTGGCACCAATATTGCGATGATTTCCCCTTTCTCGAAACTTAACATGGTTTGATTGCCTCCAGCAGTGTACGAGACTATGGCCTGGACACGGGGACTGTTCATTGCGTTGATCTTCTCTCCAAGCGAACCAGACCTGGACAGACGACCCTCAAAGCTTGATCCTGAGCAAAGGTACAGCAAATATCATCAGTAACTATGTCTGCGTGAATATGTAGCCATTGATCATTGGGCCTCCTTAGCCATAGAAATCCAGTCCCTCCCTTCCTTTCTCATTTTTTAATTTTCTGCTCACACGTATGGCACTGAGACATACCATAATATTACAGTAACAACAACAACAACTTGCATTTAAATAGCACCTTTAAGATAATTAAGCATCCTAAGGCGCTTCACAGTCCTGTCTTAAAGCAAATTTTAACACTCAGCCACATTAGGAGATGTTTAGGGGAGATATCACCTAAAGCTTAATCGAAGGGGTAGGTTTTGGAAAGCACCTTAAAGGAGGGAAAAGGTACAAGGTAGAGCAGAGGTTTAGGGAGGGAATTCCAGAACTTAGGGCCTTATCAGCTGAAGGCCCAGCTGCCAGTGGGGGAGAGATTAAAATCGGGGACCCTCACAAGAATACGATGAGTGCGGAGGTTTTGGAGGGTTGTGGAGCAGGAGGAGATTACAGAGGTAAGGAGGGCTGAGGCTGTGGAGAGATTTGAAAACAAGAATGAGAAAATTAGGTTGGCGAATGGACGGGTGATGGGTAAATGGGATTTGGCGGTCCCAATAATCACAGGTGCAAAATGAACACTAGGGTTTACCAAACTCTTTTCCACATGGGCTGTGGCCCTTCAAAGAAAAGGAAATGGAAAACCTGCACCTATTTAGTGTCACATCACACCTCAGAAATATCTCAAAGGGCTTCAACTAAAAGTAACTTGTTGGAGAGCCACATGACCACCGTTATGTAAATAAATGCACAGGAAAGAAAAAAAAATGGCTTGCATTTATATAGCACCTTCCACGAACTCAGAATGTCCCAAAGCACTTTACAGCCAATGAGGTACGTTTGAAGTGTAGTAACTGTTTGGAATGTAGAATGCGAGGCACTCGCACCCCGTTTGAAGAATTCAACAGAAATCACAGGATCACAGAATTGTTACAGTGTAGGAGGAGGCCATTCAGCCCATCATGTCTGTACCAGCTCTCTGAATGAGCAATGCACCCCTGCCTTCTCCCCATAACCCTGCACATTCTTCCTTTTCAGACAGCAGTCTAATTCCCTTTTGAATACCTCGACTGAACCTACCTCCAACCCAGTCTCAAGCAGCGCGCTCTAGATCTTAACCACTTGCTGGGTGAAAAAGTTTGTTCTCATATTGTTTTTGCCTGTGTCCTTAATGTGTCCCTGATATTAATCCTTAAACTCCTGGAGACTCCAGAATGATTCTAGAAGGTTGGCTGAATGTCTTTCTTTCACATTTGTTTCAAAAGTATGAATGACACTTTGAAATGAAATGCAAGTGCACATTGTTTAATACAACTGATAGGGTTAAGAAGCGGTAGGAAAGGGGCATCGAAAGGAAAGGAACATCATACCACATAACATAGAATATATGTGTGTGTCCCTTTAAAACTCTCAGTCTTAAAATCATTAGTGGGCTTATGTACTTGTCAGTTTGCATGTAAAATCATAAGATTAAAAGAAATAGGAGCAGTAGGCCATTCGGCCCCTCAAGCCTGCCCCACCATTCAATATGATCATGGCTCATCTGACTGTGGCCTTAACTCCACTTACCTGCCTGTCCCCCTTGTCAATCAAAAATCTGTCCAACTCAGCCTTGGATCTACTCAATGATCCAGCCTCCACTGCTCTCTGTGGAAGAGAATTCCAAAGGCAAACGACCCTTTGAGAGAGGAAATTTCTCCTCACCTCCATCTTAAATGGGAGGGCCCTTATCGTTGAACTGTGACCCCTTAGTCCCCCCATGAGAGGAAACATCTACTCAGTATTTAGCCCCTCAGAATCATATGTTTCAATAAGATCACCTCTCATTCTTCTAAATTCCAATGAGTATAGGCTCAACTTCCTTAACCTATCTTCATAAGACAACCCCTTCATCACAGGAATCAGATCGTTCAACCTTCCCTGGACTTCTTCCTTAAGTCAGGAGACCAAAACTGTACACAGTACTCCAGGTGCGGTCTCACCAACGCCCTGTACAGGGCCCTGGGTCTGTTTGACTGACAGACAAAGCACCAGGCAGTGTGGAAGCTATGTGTTATTTGAGAAAGAGAGCTGAGCCACTTGGCATTCTAAGATTGCTTAACAACTATAAGACAGAGAACCATTTGCAGGGCTGATGTTTCTTCTGGCTGGGGGGGCGGATCTAGAGCAAGGGGTCACAGTCCCAGGATGTGGGGTAGGCCACTTAGGACTGAGATGAGGAGAAACTTCTTCACTCAGAGATTGGAGAACCTACCACGGAGGGCTGTGGAGGCCAAGTCACTGAATATGTTTCCAAAGGAAATGGCTAGATTTCTAGACTCTAAAGGCGTCAAGGGGTATGGGGAGAGAGCGGGAGTACGGTGTTGAGATAGAGGATCAGCCATGATCATATTGAATGGTGGACCATGCTCAAAGGGCTGAATGGCCTAGTCCTGCCCCTATTTTCTATGTTTCTATGTTTTGCAAGAGGCAGAAAATGTGCATCTCACTAATTGTAAGAACAATTGCTTAAAAAGTTTGTACTTGCTTATTTTTATTTAATCCAACTTACTTGATTTAAAAAGCAAGTCAACTAGCAATATTTTGCCTGTGTCTCTTTCTAACTGAATCCCTCTATCTCACCACTTTAAGCAATTGGGGAATTGTAACTGTCTATAAAACGCAGACAAGAGAATAAATTTGCTCCAAAATTGATGTAAAGTGTACATAAGTTTGGGGAAAGACACTCTCCCTCAGCTTAACACACTTTCTAATGTTTCTAAAGCATATAGGTTAAAACAGGGGTGTAATCCCCACACTGTCATTTTCCTCCTCGACAAACAGTGATGAATTTTATGCTGTGCTGGAGTTCCTGCTTGCCCTCCCCCTCTCCCTCCCCCTCTCCCTCCCTCCTCCAGTGTGAGTTTTACTCATTGGATTGAGGGAAGACTTCTGCCTCAAAGAGCTGCCAACTAATCAAAGGGCCAGCAGCCCTCCAGTCCCAGCAGCGCCACTGGGGAGCGGTGGCCACTGCTGGGACTGCACCCAGTCCCCAATGGGGATCGCTGCTGGAGCCGGATGGTAGGTGTGATGACTGTCACTTTAAGATCAGTTCAACTGAGTAGTGGGGGGGTGGGGGGGGGCACGAGATTTGTCCGACCAAATTGTGGCTAGCGCGGGGGAATAAATTCTAGGGGAGGGTTTCCTAAGAAAATGAAGGTCTGGCTGGACACAAGCAGCCACGGAAGCTCTTGTGTGAGTAAAGTTTGTTTTGTTTGACCAAGAAGGCTCCCAGAGCGTGTTTCTGCAGGAGGTAAGTGGTGGTGGGTGGGGGTGGTGAGGTGGGGGCTGGGGGTCCATTGGGGCCAGGTTAGCATGCCCTGGCAAGGGGAGTGGGGGTGGTGGTTGGAGGGGCCAGCGTGAACAGGCTCAGGAGGGAGTGGAAATGGGGGCTCCAGGAGACCCGTAAAGGTGGTACCTGCCTCTCGATTTCACGCAGCCCGAGCAGTAAAAGCTGCGGGTCTCCCCACTTGGTGCCAGGCTCTTGTGACTGGGCGGAAGATGCCCTTAAGTCATCATTAATTGGCCACTTAAGGAGCTCAACTGGCCCATAGGTGGGTGGGCCACCTGATATTCTCCCCCCCCGCCAACCCCATTGTGTGTAAAATTGCAGCAGCTGTGAGCGGGGTGGTACTGGCAATGGTGCCCATGGCATTCAGTCCAATTTAAACACCCTGCCCATATACCAAACCGCACCCTGGCGAACATAAAATTCTGCGCACAGTTGCTAAACATGAAATATAAAGTTTACCTGGTTGAGAATTTTGTAATTTATCTTTTACATTCTCTTCAAATAATTTTGAAACCTACCTGAGCAGAAACTGCCAGGAACTGAGGAAAAACATTTCACCAATACAGCTGATTTAATCGCACTAGTGCATCAGGAGGGAAAATGAGTGCTCAGATTATACAATCCAAATTAAGGTCACAAATCTAAGCAAAAGGAGTCCACAAACTCAGTCTGAGCCCTTCAAATAACATTTTTAATGGCAGCATTAAAAGACGCTGGGTTAAAATCCTGGAACTCCCTCCCTAACAGCGCTGTGGGTTTTCCTACACCACAGGGACTGCAGCGGCTCAAGAAGGTGGCTCACCCCCACCTTCTCAAGGGCAATTAGGAATGGGCAATAAATGCTGGCCCAGCCAGCGATGCCCACATCCCATGAAAGAATAAAAAGAACCCAAAGGGCAGTTCAGTGAATAAATGCAAGCTGACTATGAAACAAGTACTCTTTTGTTTTCTTCGTACATTTTGTATATTCTTGTAAGCAAAGGGGGTGGTAGGTTATCGGCGGTAGGTGGGATGCAGATTTCAGGTTACTATCAGATCAGCCATGACCTTACTAAATGGCAGAGTAGGCTCGAGGGGCTGAATGGCCTACTCCTGTTCCTTGTTTGTACGTACTTATTTTAAACATTAGAAATGTCAGTTACTGAGGAAAAAAATTAGCGGATTAAAAATTTGCAGAAGAAACAATTTGCACCAAAGCATTTTGACTGATTTGTAAAGGAAACATAATAGTAGTACTTGGTAGTTAGATTGTGCAGTAACAGATTAACATGGTTACATTGGAATTTATAATGCAAACTGGTAAAACAAAATTACAATGAAAAGGGTGATAAAACGAAGTACTTGCAGATGTTGGATTATTACTAAAACATGAAAGAGGTAGATAGATAGAGGGAAAGAAAGTGAGAAACACATAGGAAACATCCTAACATCTTACTTATTGAGGGTTCTGGTTGCCTGTGGTTGGAGTGTGGATTTGGGATCAGCTCAGCTCCATTTAACTCACGTCTCAATGGTTGAGGGCTGGCAACATTACTGCATCTCGAAATGTTGTCGTCATTCTGCTGGTGGGAATGTTTTTAAAAAGAAAAAGGCACAAGATCTGTCAACAAGCTAAATCCTCAGCTTTCAAATAATTTATTTTCTGCAAGTTATCTGATTTACTGATTCAGGAGAGTCCAGTTAACAGTGTTGTCACGAGAGGACAGGGTTGGTACATCAGCCTCATCTTCCATGCCCTGGTAGCACTTGGTAGCTTGACTGTACAATATATTAGTGCATGCACCTTGGAGTGTGTGTTAAATGGGAGAAAGGTAGCATTTATGATTTTCCATCTCCTCTTCCACCAATCCCCATCTCCCCAACTCCCTTCATCCATGGCCAATCTCTAATCGCCACCATTGTCCTTGTCTCGGGGGGGATGACAAACAGCAATGTGATGTGCCCTCCTTGGAGAACGTAGAGCAGGATTTTTCACTTGGCGCGCCAGCACATGCCCAAGCGTAAAATAGTGCACGATGACATCGGGCTAGCAAGGTCAAAGGCAGTAGGGAGGAGGCCGAGCTGTTGCATTGAGCTCAGGGAGAAGCTGTCCAGGGAAGTCGGGGCATGGCTTTCCGGGGGAGGAGGAATGTCAGGTTGGGGAGATCTAAGTAGGATTGTGGAGGACGGAGCTGGACGACAGATGGAAGGTCGATCTCTTCCGTGGGCAGTTCAAGCAGGATAAAGGGGAGGCCAAAGGTGATTGAGGGCAAGTCAAGGGCGATAGAGGGAGAGCCAATGGTGGCGGTTGGCAGGTTGAGGGTGATGGGATAGCGCTTGGTTGACAGAGAGTTGATCAAGGATCGAGGATCTCTTAAGGGCGGGGTAGGGTGATGGAGGGAAGGTCAAAGGTGACTGAGAGAGGGTGTAGGGTGATGGCTTACAGCTCCAGGGATCCAAGTGCAGCAGGTGAGGAGGGATGTGGCAGCAGTTCAAGTTCAAAATCCTCCTCTCAGGCAGGCTTGCAGCCTGTCAGAGTGCCCTTTAAATATGGAGGCCGGACCTTCAACGACCCTCCTGCCCCCTCCCTGCCACACAATTGGCCAAGCCCCTCAACTATGCATAGCTAATTGGCTAGCCGTCACGTGATCGCTCATGGCCAATTAGCTGAAGCCTCCCTCACTTCCAGTCCTGCCATAAAGACCCCCACCCCCTGCAACAAGGTTCCACCCAGTATCTTGAGAGTCTCATTGCTGTCACTCAAATGCCAATAATAATGAACAACAAAACAGAAGCGAGAGACAGGCATATTTATATTTGCATAAATAGGAAGGTGGACGCAAAAGAGAAAGGAAATGAAAATAATTGCTTTTCCTTTAGTTCTGCCGTTGGATTTGTTTGGCGAGCTGTCCAATGTACGGGCGGTAGATTGTCAGTTTAGTTTTCAAGCAGGTCTGTGGACTTTCATCATTCAATTAGTTCTCAGAGGATGTAGGCGGTCTCCTCTACATTGGAGAGACCAAACGCAGACTGGGTGACCGCTTTGCAGAACACCTGCGGTCTGTCCGCAAGAAAGACCCAAACCTCCCTGTCGCTTGCCAATTTAACACTCCACCCTGCTCTCTTGTCCACATGTCTGTCCTTGGCCTGCTGCATTGTTCCAGTGAAGCCCAACGCAAACTGGAGGAACAGCACCTCATCTTCCGACTAGGCACTTTACAGCCTTCCGGACTGAATATTGAATTCAACAATTTTAGATCTTGACCTCCCTCCTCCATCCCCACCCCCTTTCTGTTTCTTCCCCCTTCCTTTTGTTTTTTCTAATAATTTATATAGATTTTTCTTTTCCCACCTATTTCCATTATTTTTAAATCTTGTATGCCCTGCTTGTCTTTCCACCCCACCCCCACTAGAGCTGTACCTTGAGTGCCCTACCATCCATTCTTAATTAGCACATTCGTTTAGATAATATCACCACCTTCAACACCTCTTTGTTCCTTTATCTGTGACATCTTTTGATTATCTGCTCCTATCACTGCTTGCTTGTCTCTACAACCACACCCCCCCTCCACTTCTCTCCCCCCACCCAACCCCACCCCCCCCCCACCTTAAATCAGCTTATATTTCACCCCTCTCCTAATATTCACTCAGTTCGGTTGAAGTGTCATGAGGACTCGAAACGTCAACTCTTTTCTTCTCTGCCAATGCTGCCGGACCTGCTGAGTTTTTCCAGGTAATTCTGTTTTTGTTATGGAAACATTGTCAACGGTCGTAAAAACCCATCTGGTTCACTAATGTCCTTTCGGGAAGGAAATCTGCTGTCCTTACCTGGTCTGGCCCACATGTGACTCCAGACCTACAGCTCTTAAATGGCAACTAAGGATGGGCAATAAATGTTGGCCTAGACAGCGACGCCCACATCCTGTAAATGAGTTTTTTTTTAAAACCTCGGAGGCGGTGAGTTCCAGGTCATCACCGCTCTCTGCGCAACAAAGTTCTTCACTTCCCTCCTGCACCTTTTTCCCAAAACCTTAAACCTGGGACGTACAAACAAATGAATTAGGAATGGGAGTACGCTGCCTGACTCCCACCCCTGCCGAGCCTGCTTCGCCATGCCATAAGATCGTGGCTGATCTGACCCCTTTCCTTGTACTATCAGTTAGAGGGAAACAGCTTTACTTTATCTACTCCACCTAAACCTGGCATAGCCTTGTACACCTCTATCAGATCACTCCTCAACTTCCTTGCTTTCTTAGAGGTTTCCGGGCAGTCCACTGGACGACAATCTGGTGTGAAAAGCAGGCTGCTGATGATGGAGTACAAAACACCAGTAGAATGCTAAAAAAATGAAACAAAGCAACTAAATGAACCATTCTTCACATAGGAAACAAAATACTTGATAAAAGGACATATGAAGAATTCAAGATTCTGGTAGGATATTTGGTTTGTCTAGTCCATGCCCTTGCCATCCAGGTGGATGTTAGAGTTGTTGATTTCCTTCCTATATCTGTGAGCTTTGACTGAAGCCATATAAATGCTGTGGTACAAAAGCAGGTCAGAGGCTGGGAATTCTGCAGTAACTCCTGACTCCTCAAAGCCTGTCCATCATCTACAAGGCACAAGTCAGGAGTGTGCTGGAATACTCTCTGTTTGTTTGGATGAGTGCAGCTCCAACAACACTCAAGGAGCTCGACATCACCCAGCATAAAGCAGCCCCGCTTGATCGGCACCACCTTAAACATTCACTCCCTCCATCACCGATGGACAGTGGCGACAGTGCGTTCCATCTACATGATGCACTACAGCAACTCACAAAGCTTCCTTCAACAACACCTTCCAAATCTGCAGCCTCTACCACCCAGAGGGACAAAAGCATCAGATGCATGGGAACACCATCACCTGTAAATTCCCCCCCAAACCACTCACCACCCTGATTTGGAACTATACAGCTCTGAGGTGCAGAGGGATCTAGGTGTCCTAGTGCATGAATCACAAAAGATTGGTATGCAAGTACAAGTAATTAGGAAAGCTAATAGAATGTCATCATTTATTATAAGGGGAATTGAATACAAAAGTAGGGAGCTTATGGTTCAATTATACAGGGCACTAGTGAGACCACATCTGGAGTACTGTATACAGTACTGGTCTCCTTATTTAAAGAAGGATGTAAATGTGTTGGAAGCAGTTCAGATAAGGTTTACCAGACTAGTACCTGGAATGGGTGGGTTGTCTTATGAGGAAAGGTTGGACAGACTAGGCTTGTATCCGCTGGAGTTAGGAGAGTGAGAGGCGACTTGATTGAAACATATAAGATCCTGAGGGGACTTGACAGGGTGGATGTGGAGAGGATGTTTCCTCTTGTGGAAGAATCTAGAACTAGGGGCCACTGTTTAGAAATAAGGGGTCGTTCATTTAAAGCAGAGATGAGGTGAAATTTTTTTTCCCTCAGAGGGTTGTGAGTCTTTGGAACTCTTCCTGAAAAGGCGGTGGAAGCAGAGACTTTGAATATTTTTAAGGCAGAGGTGGGTAGATTCTTGGTAAGCAAGGGGGTGATAGGTTATCGGCAGTAGGTGGGATGCAGATTTCAGGTTACTATCAGATCAGCCATGATCTTAATAAATGGCAGAGCAGGCTCGAGGGGCTGAATGGCCTACTCCTGCTTCTTGTTCGTATGTTCTATCAGAAATTGGGCTCTTTAATAAGTGGTTACTTTTTGAATTTTATGGGATTAGCTAAGCAGCATTGATTCTCTCACTGGATAGAGGATTTCTAAACACTTTGATCTTTAAACAGTCTTAGTTCAGGCTGCCATGTTGACATTCCTAAGCTATTAGGATGGTGTCTGAAGCACCCTCTTATCTATGTAGTTAATTAGAAAGGGCCAGGATATGACTCTCCATATGAAATAAACTAAAAAGCTGACTTCAAGCAGGGTGACACACAGCCGGGGTGGTAACCACCCTGACAGTTTGCGTAGGCGTCCTGTAATCATTGGTCAGAAGGGTTTGGATAGGTGACTGACACTGGGTAAACTACCAACCCCCAGAGAAAGGGCATGTTAACAAGTGCTCAGGCACATGGGCCAGGTCCTGGTGAGGCGTTGTGGTGAGGTTGCAGTGCCCCGTCGACAGCAGTCTTCCTCGGAATGGACAAGGAGGAGGAAGAAGAGTAGATCAACACACTCCATGGCAACCATTTGTCTACCATCCAGGGCCAGCAACCTGCTCTCAGCTGTTGCCATCATATACATTTTCTGTCCAATTAGTTAATGTATCATATCTAAATTTAATAAACCATTTTAAAATCGCTTATGGCTCATCGACTGCCTATTTAGGTATCTGTGGCCCCAAATCCCCGAACCATACAGTTTCTTCACTGTCGCTGGGCCAAAATCCTGAAACTCCCTCCCCTACAGCACTGTGCGTGTACCTACACCATATGGACTGCAGTGGTTCAAGAAGGTGGCTCACCACCACCTTCTCAAAAGCAATTAGGGATGGGTAATAAATGCTGGCCCAGCCAGCGACATTCACACCTCATGACCCGAGAAATGAAACAAAGCATCGATTGTCAGCAATCGGGTCACACTACTGTGGCTGTGTGAGGATGGAGCAAGACAGGCGAGTGTGACATACCAAGACAGCAGATCCCCTGGGAGGAGTAGCTACAAGCAGCAGCAGAGTCATGCCCTAGGCCAGAGCTGTTACTGTTCTCTGATGGCAGTCACAGATATTCCAACTTCCTAGTTCAGAAGCCCATTATTTTTTGGATCAAATTATCAGATCAGATAATGCATCAGACCCCAATCATCACAGCCCTCCACTAGATCCTCGCCCCATTCACGTGGGCTCTGTGTTCCGCTAACTTGGTCACCAAACAGGACAGTTGGTGCTTCACCCTGAGTAACGATTAGGGAGGGAGGGGTCCCTCCAATTTGCTGATTACCATATGGAGGGCCATTCCCATGGAAGCGGGCCGTGGACTCACTCTGCCGGAGATGTCGCTAGAAGGCACAGATTTGGTGTGTTCCCTCCATCCTGGAACTTTGTTATGGAGAACCTCTCGGGCCTGAAACAGAGAAGGGAGAAAAGGAACAGCAGGTGACGCAGAGCATCCAGGGGGTTAATGGTAGAGTGATTCCTGATGTCTTGTGGCATTGACAATCATGTAGCACTGCATTTTGGGAAGGGAAGAGTATGCATCTCAGTGAATCTCCACACAGTGTGTTTTTTGTTTCAACAGCCTATTTTGGTGACAGGTGAAAAATACATCAGTGGGGCCAATAGCTTAGTGCACAACCCAGTGCGCTATATCTCAAGGCTATGCAGAGATGACACTGGTTTCTTAGTGCGTAACACCTTTATTTACAGGAGTTTTAAAATATCTCCAAAGTCACAAAATGTCTGCACTGATGCCCTACAATCCAGCTTCTCGTAGCGTCTGTGGTGTCTGTTTACTTTGCTCTGGGTCAACACCCAGGCTTAACCAATCAAGCACAGTGAGCATAGATCAGTTACCAGACTCACATAATCAAACACAGAACAATTGAACCTGAGACTTGCTGAAAAAAGAGACATGTTTAAGCTTTTCATCTTGCACTCATCAGAACACTCGCAAGAATACCAATATAAGGGGAAAACAACAATTTATACTGTACGTTAAGAGAGTGCTGATTGATTGGCAAGTGGCATTGCCCTGGAGAATGCACCAGTGATGGCAATAACACTCGTCAACTAATCAGCACTCTCTTCACATACAGTTTAAGTTGTTTTCCCCCTATATTGGTATTCCTGCAAGTGTCCTGATGAGTGCAAGATGAAAAGCTTAGACATGTCCCTTTTCTCAGCAATTCCCAAGTTCTGTACTACCAAAAGACTATTTGTATATCTGAAACAATTGAACACAACAGCACTGAAACCAGATCATTTTATTCACTCACAGGGTGCAAGCATCATTTACAAGGCCAGCGTTTATTGCCCGTCCCTAATTGCCCTTGACAGGGTGGTGGTGAGCCACCCTTTTGAATACAATTAAATGGCTTGCCAGGCCATTTCAAGGGGCAGTTAAGAGCCAACCATATTACTGTGAGGTCTGGAGCCACATGCAGGCCAGTCTGGGTAAGAATGGCAGATTTCCTCCCCTGAAGGACATTAGTGAACCAGGTGAGTTTTTATAACAATATGGAAGTGTCATGGTCACCATTACTGATGCTAAGGGATGAATTTTGGGATGAATGATGGGAACAGAGTTGGGGTTGGAGGGGAGCGCAATGGTGAAAATATTGGTGCCAGCTGGTGTGTCAGTCGCAGGACACTGTTCCCAGTCCTGGATATTTTGGAGGAGATGGGTTAGGGTCCCAGGTAGGTCTTTATAAGGACCCATAAGGACCTGATGATTTGTGTGTGATGCCAACCTTGCTGTAGAAGCTGAGGAACTGATTTGAAAGATGAAAGTGTTTCTCAGCTAAGAACCGATAACGCCGCCTCTCTTCAGCCAGGGCCTGTCTGTAACTGCTCTTGAGGAATGATTCCATGTTGGCCTCCAGATTGTAGATCTTCTCCTGAAACAGATCATAAACACACATGCATATGAGAGACCGAATTACAATCAGTTTGCTTACAGTACCTGTCCTATCGCAGACATACTCAGAAATGGGCCACCACCCAAGGATCCGAGTCAGGTTAAAGGCCTACTAATTTTGACACATATTCTATAATTCCATATCACACTCTAAAACCTCCAATACCATTATTCTATTGGGGGAGACAGTGGCATAGTGGTAATGTCACTGGACTAGTAACTCAGAAGACAGCCCCCCGCCCCCACCAGGCTAGTGGAGACATGGGTTCAAATCCCACCACAGCAGCTTGTGGAACTTGAATTTAATTAATAAAGGAAAACAAATCTGGAATCAAAAGCTAGTCTCAGTTAAGTTGACCATGAAACCATTGTTGATTATCATAAATCCCATCTGGTTCACTAATATCCTTTAGGGGAAAGAGATCTGCTATCCTTACCTGGTCTGGCCTACATGTGACTCCAGACCTACAGCAGCGTGGATGATTCTTAACTGCCCTCTTAGTTCAAGGGCAATTAGGGATGGGCAACAACTGCCTACCTTGCCAGCAACACCCACATCCCATTAAAAAAAAATGCAATCACATGGGTAAGTTTGCCAGAAACGCGCTAGTTTTTTTGCGTTATATTGTTTCTGCACATAGTCGTGTGGTGGATGAGGTTGCTTCCCTGGCCTCTGGGCTAACTTGTGCCTGGAATCTCTGGGCTTAGTTACAATGGGGTGTGCCCTTTAGCTGAGGTTTGTCAGGAGTTTGGTTGGGAGACTCTTGAGCACTGTGACCAAGTAGATGACCAAACATCCAAATGTTAGAGGAAAGTCACCATGAAGAAAATATTGGCCTTTGGCCATTGAGACAATTTCACTGACAAAATGGGGCATGTCAATAGGCAGACCTTGACCAACTTGTTTTACAAAAGAACGCCAATAAATTAATAAACTGTCTCGAAATAAACTGATCTGTTCACCAGATTAGCACAGCGCACCCACTTACCGAGTTGTGTACAATGAACCCTAGCAGATCTGAGAGAGGAGGAAAAGCAAACAGAAGAAACACGCAGAGAGGCTCCAACCTCATTGCCACACAAAAGGCATTGGAGCAAGCAGACGTTGTAGCTTTGGCTGATTTGAATGCCACAGAATAAATAATTCTTAGCAGCAGGCCCAATAAACCTGTATGACTCTTCACAAACCCACCTATCCCACAATCCCTAATACCGAGAGCGGGGGGCAGGAATGGAAAGAAGCCTGCGCTTACAGAGACCTCAATTTGGAAAAAGGGGCTCCTATCGGCAACCTTGATCTTCTGGGGGTACACAACATTGTCCAGTTATCCCTCATATCCCTTGGTCCCTTCTCTCCAGGACAGCATCTCCGTGGTTCTTCAAAATATTTATACTCATTGTCACTTGGTAGGACAGGACTTGAGTATTACTGAAAAAAAGAGGCATGCTGTTGAAGCTTTTCACCTTGCGCTCGTCAGGACAGATTTGCAAGAATACCAAATCTAAAGAGAACATCAATTTATGCTGCATGAGAAGAGGGTGCTGATTGGTTGGCAAGAGGGTTCTGGTAGAGATGTTGCCATGGAGAATGTGCCAGGGAACAGTTAGCAAAGCATGTCCACGTATTGTGTCTTTCTGAATTTTTCATATGGTGGGCGGGCTCGGTGGGAGCAAGAGGGGACGATTGCGGAACCGATCGCCATCCACGATCGACTCTGCACCACCATTTTATGCATGCGGAGCGATATAGGCCCACCCAGCACAATACACAGCTGGTAGAGCTCAGCGGTACCTGTGCGGGGTAGGGGGTGGGGGGAGGGGTGGGGGGAGGAAGGAGAGTCGGAGCCAGCTCTCTTTCGCCATGCACGAGAAAGAGCGCTTCAATCTCCCTGACGCACAGAGCTGTCTCAGCGAGATTGATTCGCTATTAAAATGATTAAATAAAAGCTTTATAAATGTATTTAAACATGTCCCCTCATGTAACTGTGTCACGTGAGATGGGACATGTTTTTATATTAATGAGAAAAATTTTATTTATTGAATATAAGCTTTAGAAAACCTGATCCCGCTTCAATTAATTGCTTAATGGCCTTAATAGGTCATTTACATATTGGTGTCATTATGCATTATTTTAAGCGTCGGCATGTTGGGACTCCGCACGCCAACTGAAAAATTCTGCCCAAAAGCTTGGGGGACAGCCATTCCCTGGTTCATTCCCCATGGCAATGACTTGACCAATCAGAGTCGGCCTGCCTGGTTTGAATTAAACAAAAGCTTGGCAGTTAACTGTTCTCTGGTACATTTTCAATGGCAACACCTTTACCAATCAGAGTCCTATTGCCAACCAATCAGTACCCTCTTTTCATGCAATGTAAATTGTTGTTCCCTTTAGATTTGGTACTCTTGCAAATCTGTCTTAATGAATGCAAGACAGAAAAGCTTCAACAACATGTCTCTTTTTCAGCAATACTTATGCTTGCAAAAGCAGTATAACTACACTCAACAAAATTACGTTGTATAATTCAATTAAAAGGTATCAGTTGTGATTCAGTGGACAGCACTTTTTCCTCTCAGTCAGAAGGTTGTGAGTTCAAGACCTACTCCAAAGACTTGAGCACAAAACCTCGGCTGTCATTGCAGTGCGGGATTGAGGGAGTGCTGCACTGTTGGGGTTCCGTCTTTCAGATAGGATCTTAATCTGAGGCCCTGCCTGCCCTCTCAGATGGGTGTAAAAGATTCACATGCGTGATTTCAAACAGCAGGGGAACAGCGACCCTGCTTAAAGGGTACATTTCCATCACACTCTATGATGGGACACCAGTTAGACTAAACAAAACCAGTTTACTGCAGACTAAAGCAGGTTAGTTTGCTTCTGCTCCTGCAGTTTCACAGAATCTTAGAAACGTGCAGCACAAGAGGCCAGTCAGTCCATCATGCCTGTGCTGACTCTTCAAAAGAGCAGGTGTTTTTAATTCAACGCCCCTACTTTTTATCCGTAACCCTTTAGGTTCCTATTTATGTCCCTTTTAAAATTATTTATGGAATCAGCTTCCACCACCTTTTCCAGCAGTGTTCCAGAATCTGACAACCCTCTAAGGGAAATCTTTTCTCATTATCTGCCTCCTATTCCTTTCATCTGTGATTTTTAAGTACCATAAATACTAAAGTAAAAGTCAATCACATGACTAAAAAAAGTAACTTTTCATATGACTCATTTAAAAGTCAGGAGAGTGGTTTCTGAATTTTTACCCATCAATTTCTCGTGAATCAATTTCAGTGGTTCCCTTACCTCATGACCATAAACTAGTTCCAAAGGACTGAAAGCATTAGGCCAGTCCCTAACAGCGAACAACAAGAACAGAATTCCCCTATCTCAATCCTGTAGATAATCTTGACTATATGCTCTCATCATCATATTTAGGGTTTGATGCCATCTTCCCAAAGCCCCTAGTGATTCAGGATGATAAGCTGTTGACTTCAACTGTTTTATTCCCAAATTGTTCATTACTTCCTCAAACAGCTATGACATGAAATTTGAACTCTGCTCTGATTGTATTTCTTTAGGTAAACCATATCCTGTAAGAAATTTAGTTAACTCTTCCACAATTTTCTTTGTTGCAATAGTTCTCAATGGCATTTCTTCAGGAAACCTGGTAGACACATCCATTATTGTCAGTAAGTACTGATTTCCACTTTTAGTCTTAGGGAGGGGTCCTACGTAATCAATCATGACCCTAGTGAAAGGTTCTTCAAATGCTGGAATTAGAATTAAAGGTGCTGGCTTAATCAGTGCTTGTGGCTTCCCTTTCACCTCACATGTGTGACATGTTCTACAGAGTTTGACTACATCCCTATGCAATCTAGGCTACCCGCATCTGTGGTCCAGCTATATGCTTACCCAGAATAAACTGAACCCCTGCAATGGGTAATTTTTCCACTAGTCCAACAATCACCTCACCTGTTTTCCATTTACTTTTTAAATTTACCTTCCACAATGGAATAAGTTTAGCATCTCCATGAACCCCACTTATTATCATCTGTTCCTGCAATACTCCCTCTGAACAACAAATGTCACTATTCCACAACATTAAGGCTTAACTAGCCCCTGTGTCTCTTAAAATGTTAACATCTTTACCTACTCCACCCTGTACACATGGAAAGGCTTTCCCTTCACATAGAAAACCTTTAAACATTTCCACAACATGCTCATCTGAATTCTCTTGGGTAAATTGTGAACACACTCCCAATTCTTTACCTATCACTGATTCTTCCTATTTTATCTGTACACCAGCCATTGGTTTTTCCTGTGCCTGAACCTCAGAACCTGCAGTACTTTTACTTCAAGTATTTTTCTGCACCCCTATAATTCCAACAGATTTCCCTGCAATCTCCAGCACACAGATTCTGTACGTCCAACTTTATTACAATGAAAACACCTCAATTTTCAAATGTGACTTCAGCACATTCCTTTTCATTCAGAGAAAAAAAACTTCCTGCGAATTTCCACCTATTCCTTCTCTTTCCTGACTACCCACCTTCCTTTCACCATCCCACTTTCTAACCTTTTCTGATTTAAAAGGGTGACGAAGAATGACTTAGCTCTATGAACTAACTCATAATCATCAGCTAATCATCCCTGCTGCTTGTCTTACTGTTTAAACGTTCTGTTCCTCCACATGAGTTCTCACTACCAAAAGAGTTGAATCTTTAAATTCTTCTAAAAGAATTACCTCTCTAAGAACTGCAAATGTTGTTTCTATCTTTAATGCCCATATCCGCCAGTCAAAATCACTTTGTTTTACTCTTTCAAACACAATATAAGTTTGCCCAAGCAGTTTTCTCTTTTCCTAAATTTCTGCCTGTATGCCTCAGGAATCAACTCATAAATCTCTTGTGCTCAAAATAGCTTTTTTATCACATCATAGTTCACCAACATTTCTTCTGACAGTGAATCGTAAACATCATGTGCTCTACCCACCAACCTGGATTGTAACAACAATGTCCAGTTTTCCTGTGGCCATTTAATTTGTTTAGCTGTCTTCTCAAATGAAACAAAGAATGCTTCGACATCTCTTTCCTCAAACTTTGGAAGAGTATGTACAAATTTAAACATCTCCCCATTGGGTTTTAGGTTAGCGATGTTTTCATCATCAGAACTTTCCTCAGCATCTGACGTCTCCCTTTTAAAGTCCGGCTTTTTAAGCCGATATTCTCTGTCTCTTTCCTTCATTCTCTCTTCCATTGCTAACTTTTCCCTCTGGAGATCAAGTTTTCGCATTTCCATTTCTCTTTGACATAATTGCTTTTTATCCCTTTCTTTTGCTGCTGCCTCTAGTCCCAGTGTTTTCGTTTCCAATTCTTTTTCCTTTTTGTTTTCCTCCTATTCAAGTTTTCTCAGTTCCTTTGCTTATTCAAATTCAAGCCTCTTCATTCCTTACTGAAGTCTCACTCACCAGCTGTGACTCACTAGTGTCAGGTATCACTTCCACCTTTAAATGCTGTGCTGTACCTTCAATTATGTCTGCTTTCTTAGCTCCTGCAGGTAACCCCAATTGTAACTTATCCGCCAATTCCATTAACTTAAATTACCTTTTATAAACCAGCCAAAGCTATAACTTCAACTCCCAGATAAGTCTCGCAACTTCCAAAGCCATATTGCAGTCTCACCACTTCAAGAAAATCTCAGCCCAACTTCTGAATTCAAAATGCTTCTCATGCTCTTAACCTTAAGATTCACCACCTCTAATCCAATCAAAGAATTTCAAATATATCCCAGATGAGCCCCCAACTATGTTATGGCACGGCCGATGGTAAATGCTGAGTTGTTCAAGTCCCTAGAGAGAAACTTGAAACAACTACCACAACTAATTTTGCAATTTGTATGTTTCAAGATGCATGCTTTGAATTCAATAGTAATAAGACCACCGAGTCTTATAGGTTTTTTATAAAACTAGATTAAACATTTATTCATAAGAAAAGTGATTTTAATCACATACATATGTCTACAAATTACTACTACAACAACTTCTAAATCCCCTAATTAATCTAACTCCCAGTTACATTTTCGTTAAGGCAACAGTAAGACACATAGATTTTAAAATCCAGGCAAAGAAACATGATACTTTGAACAATCCAATTCAAAGTGAGTTTTCTTAACTTCAGTTCATTGTAGACAGCAGCTTGAGGCATAGATGCTGCAGCTTTTCACACTTGTTAGATCTTAAAATGCCTGCCTTTACACACAGCTTTCTCTCCTTTATACATATTTTCCCCTTTGAATGCAAATTCACATTGTTTCACTATGTCTTTGCACTTTACCTTTCTAATAATAAAAATCTCTCATAGTACCAAGTTTACCAGTAATCTTTGGGAAAAAATAAACACACTGTTTCTTAACTTCCCCTGGCTAAGTGTAATATTTCACTCTCTCTCTTTGAATTCAAGCTAGTCTAGTATATTTGAAAATGCAAATGTCCTTTTACACTGTAATACATCAAAGGCTTCAGACAAGCTGTCTTTAATCCAGTGAAGTCTCTCACAGCCACACACACGCACATTGACACAGATACCACTATTTTACAATAAATTCCAATAACATCATTATATCTTCCTGACACATTTCGGAGGGCAGTTAAGAGTTAACCCCATGACTATGCAACAATTTTTTTATGATGCTCAATATGCACCCTTCATAGGCATCATTGCTAAGACTAGCTTTCAATTCCAGATTTTATTAATTGAATTTAAATTCAACCACATGTCCTGGTGGGATATGAACCCACGTCTCCAGAGCATTAGCTTGGGCCTCTGGATTACTAGCCCAGTGACATTACCATGACACCACCATCCCCCCCAATGCATTGCAATATTACATTTATATTGTGCTGGTTGAAATGTATACAGTTTGTAATGTTATAAAATAAATAAAAGAGAATTAAAATGAATTATTTTGTGTGGTTGCTTTTTGCTTTATTCCACTGCGATGGCCTCTTATGGGACAAAACCAAACACGGATATCAATCCCTCGAAAACATTACGCGTGCAAGAGTCTGACTTTTGGCCAAAAGAAATTGGCCTCAAAAGTTTGCCTTTGACACAAGTATATGTGGTAGTTGCCAATGAGGGCCCCCACCATCCCCCACCCCGTCCACCAACCTACCCGCATGTCCCTGGTCTGTGTGCTCCTCATCCTCTCCAATCGCTGCAGCTCTGCATTTGCACCTCCGAGGGCTTCAGTCCGCTTCCTATGTTCCATTTCAAATCGCCGTTTGCTCTCCTACGAAGCAAGACAGCCATTTGCAATTTTTGTTTCCAGAACTGGATTGTTTCGGTGGGGTGGGGGTGGGGAAGTGGGCGGGTGGGGGGAAGAAATCTCGAGGATCCGGCAGATCTTCTCGAGTTCAGGGCCGCTCCCAGAAATAGATCCTGCAGCCCTTACGATCTGGAGTTTGCTGTCGGTACGCTGTATTTTGGGGGTTGGGGGTGGGGGGATGGGGCGGCCATGGCAACAAAATTCCTAGATAAAGGCAAAATACTGCAGATGCTGGAAATCTGAGACAAAAACAGAAAATGCTGGAACAACTCAGCAGGTTCAACAGCACCTGTGGAGAGAGAAACAGAGTTAACGTTTCAAGTCCACATGACCCTTCTTCAGAGCTCATTTAAGACAGAGACGAGGAGAATTTTTTTCTGACAGAGGATCACGAGTCTTTGGAATTCTCTTCCTCAAAAGGCGGTGGAAGCAGAGTCTTTGAATATTTTTAAGGCAGAGCTAGACGGATTCTTGATTAACAAGGGGGTGAAAGGTTATCTGGGGAATGTGGGGTTGAGGTTACAATCAGATCAGCCATGATCTTATTGAATAGCAGAACAGGCTTGAGGGGCCGAGTGGCCTCCTCCTGCTCCTAATTCTTATGTCTGTATGTATGTTTGTATGCTCATTGCCTTTCAGGAGAGTTTATTCAAAGCCCAGCCATTGAGAATTAAAACTGAGAAACCTTAATCTTAATATCAAAACCATATGACAGCCGAAGGCAAAATTTCCTTTCCAGGCAGAATTGCCAAAACTCCCAAAACCCCACATTCCTTTTCTTTCCCTCTATCTACATCAGCTATTTGATGTTCAGAGTGAAATCAGCTAACATCTCGCAGTCCTATACTGCGTGGTACAATCTACATGACACTACAATGGAATCGTAAATCTTGTCGTTTATTGCAAGGAGATTGTAATATAAAGTGGGGATGTTTTGCTACAGCTCCGCAAGGCATTGGTGAGACCACACCTGGAGTACTGTGTGCAGTTTTAGTCTCCTCATTTAAGAAAGGATATAAATGCATTAGAGTAAGTGCATGTTCACTCAACTGATTCCTTGGATGAAGAGTTTGTCTTATGAGGAAAGGTTGGACAGGTTGGGCCTGCATCCATTGGAATTTAGACAATTGAGAGGTGATCTTATTGAAACATTTAAGATCCTGAGGGGACTTGACAAGGCAGATACTGCAAGGATCTTCCCCCATGTGGGAGAGACTAGAACTAGGGCACATGGTTTAAAAATAAAGGGTCTCCCATTTAAGATGAAGATGAGGAGGATTTTCTCTCTCAGAGGGTTGTGAGTCTTTGGAACTCTCTTCTCCAGAGACCGGCGGAGGCTGGTCATTGAATATTTTTAAGGCAGAGTTTAATAGATCCTTGGCTGACAAGGGAGTCAAAGGGTATAGGGGTGTAGGCAGGAGAGGAGAGGCCACAATCAGATCAGCCATGGTCTTATCAAATGGTGGAGCAGGCTTGAGGGGCCCAATGGCCTACTCCTGCTCCTAATTCAAATGTTTATATGTTAAATGCAATTAATTGAAGAAACCCATCACAGTTTACTCACAGTTAAGTACTCTACGTCCAACTGCATATTACGGTCCATTTCCCGTAGCAAATCATCATTGAATCTCCGAAACTAGAAGAATAAACATCAAATATTATAAAACCAGACGAGTTGTGAAGCCTCATAGTCAGGCTGACAAACATCTGGCAGTGTTGGAGCAGTTTCTCCCTTTAAGAAGAATCACTGTTGCTTCAAAACATGGCATTCAATTAGTAAAATTCACAGAATTGAATGCAAGTTTTATTTTACATCAGATAAATACTCTTTTGTGCTGTTTTTGACTATAAGTGAAGGGTCAAGGTACAAAGCTTGGCAATAAGATTGGAGAAGATGGAGAAAAGACAGGGGTAAACTGTGAGGAGACTGCAAAGAGATTGCGGGAAAGGTGGCAGAATAGAGGATAATGCAAGGAAATGTGGATTTATCCACTCTGATAGGAAGAATCAAAAGGCAGAATATTTTTTATAAGGTGAAAGATTGGTGTTCAAAGGGAGCTGGGTGCCCTTGTACATGAACCACATGTTAGCCTTTGTTACAATGGCTTTGAAATGTAAACGTAAGGAAGTCTTGCTGCAATTATATTTGAGCTGGACCACTGTGCATCGTTTTGCTTTTCTTAACTAAGAAGGATATATTTGCCTTAGATGGAGGTAACAAGGGTTCGCTGGATTGATTCCTGGGATGAGAGGGATGTTCTATGAGGAGAGATTGAGTAGGATGGACCTCTTTTCTCTGGAGGTCAGAAGAATGAGAGGTGTTAACATTGTTAGAGGTGTGGACGGGATAGCTGCTGATAGCTGGCTGGAGAGTCTAGGCATTGGGGTTGTAACTTTAGGATAAATGATCGACCATGTTGGACTGAGTTGAGGAGAAATTTTGTCATACAGAGGGTTTGAATCTTTGGAATTGTCTACCCTAGAGGGCTGTAGGTACTCAGTCATTGAGGATATTCGAGGCTGAAATGGATGTTTGGACAGTAGGGGCATCAAGAGATATGGGGATAGGGTAGGAAAGTAGAGTTGATATAGATCAGCCATGATTTTATTCCTTACATTGCAAAAGTAGCCACACTTCAAAAACACTTCATTGGCTGGAAAGCGCTTTGAGACATCAGCTGGTCGTATTTAAACCTTTCAATGTTTAATCACTATGGAAACACTCATTGTATCTTAATCCCAGTTGCAATAGGTTTTGCTTGTGCTGGGACTACGGCTGGGATAGAGGTGCTACAACGCTCCTGATCCAGGGATGAGAGAAATCACCCTCGCTGTATATCCAACTGCCCTGCTTTAATGTCGATGATCGATGAAAGCAGGATCGGTCTGGTCTGTGTTCCTTTCTATGGTTGAACAACCAGCAAAACTCGGTAACAAAAGCAGAAAATACTGGAAAAACTCAGCAGGTCTGTCAGCATCTGAGGAGGGAGAAACAGAGCGATGCTTCAAGTCCGTATGACTCTTCTTCAGAGCTAAAGAGAAGTAGAAATTAGATGGATTTTAAGGGGGGGGGGTGTTGGTGCAGGTGGAGCAAGATAGAAGGTCAGGGCTAGGTGGGAGCTAAGGAGAGAGTAACAAAGATATCATGGACACAAGACAAAGGGAATGTTAATGGTAGTGTTAAAGACTAAAGAATGTTTTAATAGCACAATATAGAAACAAATGACAGATGGGGTTGGGGAAAAAACTATTTAAAAAATCAATAAGTAAATAAAAATAAATAAATATTTTTTTTAAAGCTCAGTGTTTGGGATGCAAATATTTTTGTGGACAATGAAGCAAAATGTCACTGACTTAATCTGATGTCAAGTCCAAACAATCACAATCGTGTAAAGGCAAGTTTGCGATAGTTAATGTCAAAGTAGTTGATAGAATAATCAAGGATCAGCTAATCCCTTTGAGTAGATCCTTTCCCTGGCTCCTTGGGGTCCCTGACTGGCTTCTGCCACATGAGTTGTTCTAACCTCTGAATAAGAGATCACTTTGCTGACCTCCTTCCAATTTTCTCCACCAGCTATTTCCCCTCATCTTCTGAAGGCATTGACCCCACAAGCATCAGACTGCTGGCAATTCGGCGGAGGAGAGTAAAGCAGATTATTGGATGGGCTAGGACAGGCAAAAGAAAACACTGTCGCTGAGTCAGAACATTGAGGTTTGAAGTCCCACTCCAGAAACCTGAGCAGGAAAGTCAAGGCCAACACTCCCAGTTAATTATTGAGGAGTGCTGCACAGTTAGAGGTGCCATCTTTCGGGTGAGACAGTAAACCATTAGATGTAAAAGATCCCATGGCCCTATTTCAAAGAAGATCAGGGGAGTTCTCCCCAGAGCTCTGGCCAATATCGATCCCTCAATCAACATCACAAAAAACAGATTATCTGGACATTATCATTTTGTTGTTTATGGGAGCTTGCTGTGTGCAAATTGGCTGCTGCATTTCCTACTCACAGCAGTGGCTACACTTCAAAAAGCACTTCATTGGCTGTCAAATGCTTTGGGACATTCTGAGAAGGTGAAAGGCCCTATAGCTGTGCCATACTATTCTACGATTCAATGATTCTGTGACTAGGTCTAGAGAATTTTCCTACCTCGAAGCCTACAAATCAACCGAGGATGAAGTCCATCTGTGTACTCTGGAATTTTGTCCCACTTAAAAGAGGAAGTACTTACAATTACTTCCAGGTCATTGCTCAGTTGCCTCTGCGTATCTGTCATCTGCAGCAAGATCTGACCTTAACAAGAACAGGAGAACAAATAGGAAAATCAATTTAAAGAGATAACACTGGAGAGGTTCAAACCACTACCCATTCACCTCTAGGAAGGTGGTTTGAAATCTAATCTATGCTAAAACATCAGAGGATAAATACAAATGAAGGAGGTCTTTCAGCCCTTCGTCTTGGCAAATTACGCATTGTAGTCCTTCCATCATGGCATCGATGAATCCAAGATATTTCCCCTCCAACATCCTACCAGGAAGACCCTTCCAAATTTTGGTCACCATGGCCCGAATTTTCGCAAAGCCAGAAAGGCTCGGTGCCTTAACCAAAATAGGGCTGAAGCCCACAGTCTGGGAGTCCCGCCCCCAATTCCGGCACTCACACATTTTCACTGGGGGGGGCGGGGGGGGTGGTGGTGGTGGGGTGGGGTGGGGGGGGTGCAGTGGCGGGGAGACAAGGGTGAGAGGTTTTCACGGTTCATGAAGGCAGCGGCACATTAATGGAGGTGCCCTCAAACAGGAGAAATTTTGGTCACCCAGGTTTCTGAAATACAAATCGTTGACTTTACAAATTTGATTCAATGTCTAAACCCACCAGAGTTATTTGGAGAAATCAGGCACCCTCTTGATGAGGTCAGGTACACCGCTGGGAGTGGCAAGGTGCCCTTTTGGGAGAGGTCAGGTAATCATTTGGGTTTGTTAAGAGTGGACACGAATGTGCATAAAAAGCAGATAAGGTCTATCGAACCGTCAACCTATTAAGTCGTTTAAATCCCCTGCTCTTTAAATTTTGAGGAAAAAAAAACAGCCTGCAGTTAAAAGAAACTGGTACATGCAATTCCAGTCGATGTTTGTTGTCTGAATAGTATTATTTCTGCTTGACAGTTTCCACAATCTATCATTACCACAGTTTGGTTGACAGTTCCAAGTTGTCATAAAGAGATTGGCTATCTTTGCTATGGGGTTATGAATACAAATGCTTGATTTTATAAGGAATTAAGTACTTGAAGGGAATTAACTATATTGAATGGTCTTTTATCAATGAGAGTTTTTTTTAATATAGTGAAGTCTGTAATAGATACTTAGAATATTATTTTATTTAATCACAGTAAGGCTCCTGACTTCTGTCCATTGTGCTTATTGGGTGAGTTGGCATGGAGGGTGTAAGGGCAAAGGATGGCGGATGGTGGTATGGGATGGCATGAGTTGGCACTAAGTTGGTATAGAGATGATGGGGGAGATAGAGGGGCATAGACTGGCATGGAGGATATGAGGGGCCATGGAGGTGGATGGGGACATGAGTTGGCATGGATGGGGTATGGGGAGACTGTGGGGGGTGGGGTGAGGGGGTGACAGAGGGAGGGCTAGAGGACTGTTTTTCATCTTATTCTTTTTATTACAACTTGACAAAGCCCCAGAGCACCAAGACAGGTGTCTTAACCTGCCAGCCTTGGCACCCGGCTGCCCTTGTGGCTGCCTCCACCCTGTTTCCAGGGGGTGATGGACCCTACTCCAGTCAGCACCACCCCACCCAGAACAAAATTCCGACCATTCGAAGCACTCTCTTCCAAGTTGGGTTTGCAGAATCGGGAAATTTCCTGATCTGTGCACCTGACTTGGGAGCGAAAATTTTTCTCTATGTTTCAAATCACTACGTTCCTTAAGACCTGCCTCCTTTGCCCAAATTTTTGATGTAGTTCAGTGTTAACATCCGTTTTGTAATGTTCCTATGAAGCACTTTGGGATGTTTTACTATGTTAAAGGTGCTATATATAAATGCAAGTTCCCAACACCAGGCCTTACGTTGGTTTGGATTACATCACCTTGTTTAGTCCCTTAACCTACCCCCATGATCTTCAAACATACCCTACTTATATCATTTATCCTCTTATATAAGCAAGGCTCCATCCCTACCAAGCTGAAGAACCCTCGTTTCTCTGGCCTGTATTCACACTCAATCTCTGGCAATGGGGGTCAGCTTCACTCAGCGTTTTGTCCCCACTGTTTCTCTGGTCCGAATGCTTCTCTCAGTGACCAAGCTGGGCTTGAGATGCAGTTTGACCAGTCTACTGCGCGGTTTGAGTTATGTGACCCTCCAATTTGTACTCTGCAGGTCTATTCACGCCATTTGACTCCGCCAGAATGGTCCGTCATGTGCAGATCTCCCCTGAGATTCAGCTCCTCCTCGGCTTCAGCTGTCCTTGCATCTTCCGTTCGTCTGATTTCATCTAACTCTCTCAGCTGCCTCCTCATGCTCGCCTCCCCTCCTCTTCTCCAAGCGCCATCTGCAAATGGAGACGATAAAGGCTGTCTCCATGTGGCGTTGTGAGGCGAGGGCGCATCTCGGAGGACGCTTTCCGCGTCCCCTCCACAATCCATCCACCACACAAGGGTGACCTACGTCGTTTACTCATAAATCTTAGTCATGCGGCCGGTCATGATTAACCAGAACTCAGGGTGTTCTGGTTACACGAATTGGAAACGTTACTCTGTTTGTATACAATTGGGGCAGAGTTTTACGTTCGGCATGCGGGCGCACACCTGACATGCCCGAGCATGAAATGCCACGTGATGATGGCGGGCGTGAGTTCTGACATCATCGGGCGCTCGCCCGATATTTCGTTTGGCGGGCGTGCGCCGGGGTCGGCTGCAAACCCACCGATAATTGAAAGGCCATTAACAAGCTAATTAAAATCAAAACAACGCTCCCCGTCCAACCTTACCCGTTGACGAGGAGGCGAAAAGGCCAAGCGGCTTTTACATTTTTTAGGAAACCTCATCCATGAGCAGGATGGGGTTTCCTCAAGCAAATAAACATTATTTTTGAATTCAAAACATGTCCCGGCTCATGTGGCAGAATCACGTGAGGGGACATGTTCTATTAAATTCTTACTGCCTTCACTAACTATTTTTTAAAAAGCGCTTCAATCTGCTTGAGGTAGCTCCGTGCCTCAGGGAGACTGAAGCACTCTTTAGCGCGTGTGTGCAAACTGCGCCCCAGGCCCATTCTCCCCCCTCCTACCCCCGCCCCCCCCCTCCCCGTCCCCCCGCCCGCACATGTAGCGCTGGGCGCTGCCGCTCGCGATCCACGCAAGGCGGGCCTTAATCGGCCCACCCGCGTGAAATCGCGGAGCGGAGCCGATCGCGGGTGGCTTCCCAACCACCCCAGCCAGCTCCTGCCGAGTCAGCCCAACGAGGGAAAAGTTCTGGCCTCGGTAATTAAATGGGAGAGAATTGTTCATTAAATGGCGTGAATTACCTCAGCCTTGGAGCTTAACCCTTTCTTCAAAATGAACTAATATGGGTGTGTTAGCTACCAGAGGTACCAACGTTTCTTTCTGTTTAACTTTTCTTACAACCCTTTTAACGCGTGTTGGTTCAGAGCCCATTGCATAAGGACAAGTGGAGCTTGTTTAATTTAGTTTTACCTATTGCCTGTTTCTTTCAGTCGAACGTGGCACATTCCAAGGTCCAGGGCTAGGTGCTGAGGGACGCACTAAAGTTTGGGACGACCACCACAAAGGCGCGATGGGGAAAGGTTGCGTTCTACAACCTTTCATCCATAGGGCACCGAGGAGCTGGGAATTGTTCAGATCTCCTTGGGCCGTATGACTCAACATTGAATGTATCCAGTGAATCTACATGTATCACAATTACATTGAAGCACCTCGGAGTGCCACATGACCTATGTAGACAACCTAAATACCATTGCCCTGTCCGACTGTCTGTTACGACTATTTTGAAATGTCTGTAATGTTTCCTGGATTGCACTGAAGCACCTCAGGGTGTGGGATGATCCGTGTGGAAAACTTAAATATTATTGTACTTGTTGCGATGGCCAGTTTGAAACGTTTGTAATGTTCTTTCAGATATTTTATGAATAAAGCATATTTTTGCGGGAAAAAAAGGTCAAATCTCCCCTGCTCCTCCCTAGAATGTGATGTCAAATCATTTATTATGCATCACCCCACATAATTATTCTTAATGTGTGAGACCAGAAGCTGGCTATCCATTTGCAGGGTGAATCACAGAAAGACTCAATCCCGACCTTACCTGGACTGCAGCGGTTCAAGAAGGCAGCTCACCACCACCTTCTCAAGGGCAACTGGGGATGGAAACAGATTTTGACCTTGCCTGGTCAGCGCTGTCAGTGGAGGGCGAACTCCTTCACAGGATGGCTTAGGGCTACAGCTTTGTCCACCGCATCCCGGCGGGTGGAGCTGGCGTAACTTAGTGGAGCCTCCAAGGCCCCTGGCCTCCCACTGGCAGGGAGCCTCCAATTCCCCTGCCAGGCTCTGGGCTCAGTAGGGGAACCCATCAATGGGTCCTCCAATGAGCCAGTTCATGGGCCTAAATGGCTACCTGACACTGCCGGGCAGGTAGGCCTCTTGCCAAGTTGACCCCACTTCCGGCGTGGGCACTTGACGCACTGTTTTGTAACCTTGCTCCCGGCCCTGCCTCCTAACCCACCTCCACGGGGCCGAGATCATTCAGCTCTATAACTCCCTAACCCTAACCCTCACCCTGGAGGGTTGTGCTTCGTACCATACCAGACCAGGCAGCTGTACTAAACTTGCTGTGCTGGTACCAAGTGCTTTCACAGTTGTGCAGGGGTGGGGAGGAGGAGTGAGGAGTTGGATACGTGCATTCATGCCCACTTGAAGATGAGCTCCCGCTGAGAGTTCAGCTGATTTGTCAGAGGTGTCCCAACAGTAGGATAATGGGGGCCCGCATCCTAAACTGGTAAAGCCTGTTCCCCTCGCACAACAAGAATATTGAAGTCCGCAGCTTATTACACTTGCAGCATAAAGACACAGAAAGTGAGGAGCAGAGAAACAGCCACTTTATGGGACCCTGTGGGAGATAAGGAACTATTGCGCTAAATGCATTTTGCAATAGTTGGTGATTCTCTTCCATCCAATCCAGGCTCCCTCCAGCCAGATAATAAATTATATTGTTGCTTAACAACAAGTGATTACTGTTCGGTGGAAGTTAAGATCCAGGTCAAAGTATTTGACGCTTTTTTTTATTTTAAAGAGACAGTTACAGGCTGCAAAGTTAGTTCCCATTTTGGTGCTGCAGGGGGTTACTACCCACGGAGGGGTGGGTTTTATATTCGGCCATCTATAGCCTGGTTGGCCCTGCTAGAACAATTGCTTTTAGGCTGTTTGGGTGATTTCAGTTCCCCTTTTCGGCTGAATCTTGACTGAAATTGGTAAACTTAGCCACCTAAAGTTGACTGTTCCAAAGGGAACCATAAGGCCACACATTGCGTGACATCAGTCAAGAAGCAAGTCCCTCTCGGCCTGCAACAGTCACATCAGGTAGAAGAGTGCAAGGGGAGACATGATTTAAAACCTGGGGGGGGGGGTGATGTTCCAGTCCTGTCCGCCATGGGCTCGGAAATCCCCGCCCAAAGCCAAGAGGCCCTTTGCTGGTCTTGTCAAAATTTCCAAGCTGCCTGCCACAATTCCTGCAGAATCTCAGAATCACACAGTGCAGAAGAGGCCCTTCGGCCCATTGAGTCTGCACCGACACGTAAGAAACACCTGACCTACCTACCTAATCCCATTTACCAGCACTTGGCCCATAGTCTTGAATGTTATGATGTGCCAAGTGCTCATCCAGGTACTTTTTAAAGGATGTGAGGCAACCCGCCTCCACCACCCTCCCAGGCAGCGCATTCCAGACCGTCACCACCCTCTGGGTAAAAAAGTTTTTCCTCACATCCCCCCTAAACCTCTTGCCTCTCACCTTGAACTTATGTCCCCTTGTGACTGACCCTTCAACTAAGGGGAACAGCTGCTCCCTATCCACCCTGTCCATGCCCCTCATAATCTTGTACACCTCGATCAGGTCGCCCCTCAGTCTTCTCTGCTCCAATGAAAACAACCCAAGTCTATCCAACCTCTCTTCATAACTTAAATGTTTCATCCCAGGCAACATCCTGGTGAATCTCCTCTGCACCCCCTCCAGCGCAATTACATCCTTCCTATAATGTGGTGACCAGAACTGCACACAGTACTCCAGCTGTGGCCAGCAGGCAGGACTAGAAAGCTTAGGCCGCAGGCTTCTCAAATTGATATCAAATTCAATCCAGAAGGCCTGGTACTGGCACTGGTCCAAACTGGAGTTCCATTTTAAGGTATACAAGACCAGTTCGGACAAGTACCAGTCATTTCCCAAGTTTTACTGGTTTTTCCTTCTGGGGAAGCTGTGGGGACCCCACAGGTCAGGGAGGTCTTCAGTTTTTAAACTCACCAAGCTATCATATGGGAACCCTGGTCCTAAATGTTTATTTGTTTGCAGAGGTGGGGAGGGGGCGGGGTGGGGGGGGGTGGTGGTCGGTGGTTGAATGGCCCAGTGAGTTAGCACAAAGGTGTCCAAATTCTTCGTTGTTCAAACGTAGGCCTGACAGGTTTGTATTGTAGACTTTCAGGTACAAGATGCGCTGCAGCAACTTGCCACAAACCTCCTTCAAACCCAAGCCACTCGCCATCCTGACTTGGAAATATATCGGCCGCTCCTGCACTGTCGCTGGGTCAAAATCCTGAAGCTCCCTCCCTAACAGTACGGTGGGTGTACCTACACCAAATAGACTGCAGTGGATCAAAAAGGCAGCTCACCACCACCTCCTCAAGGGCAATTAGGGGATGGGCAATAAATGCTGGCCCAGCCTGCGACACCCACATCCCATGAAAAAACAGAATAGGCTATGCTTACCAGTAAAGGTCAAACCCATGCTCCCGTTAATTTTCACATTTTATAGGTTTCTGATACTAACTGATGTCGGGTTTACTTACCAAATAGGTCAAGATGATACAAGAAATAAGAGATTATAACGATTAGGAAAGAATTAACAGGCTGGGGCTCTTTTCTCTAGAAAAATGAAGGCTGGATTCGGGGGGTGGGGGGAGGTGGGGGAGCTGGTGGGGGGCAGGGGTGGGGGGGTTGGTGGTGGGGGAGGTGGGGTGGGGGGGTTGGTGGTGGGGGAGGTGGGGTGGGGGGGTTGGGGTGGAGCGGGGTGCAGTAACCTAGTCAAGGTCTTTAAAATTATGATGGGTTTTGACAGGGTAGATGTTGAGACGATGTATCCACTTGATGGGGAGTCTAAAACTAGGGGCCATGAACATAAACCCAATGAGGAACTTTTTCACTCAAAGAGTGGTTAGAATGTGGAACTTGCTACCACAAGGAGGTAGTTGAGGTGAATAGTGTAGACATGTTTAAGGGGAAGCTAGATTTGTTTTATTCATTCATGAGTTGTGGGCATCACTGGTTAGGCCACCATTTATTGTCCACATTGAGAGGGCATTACTGTGGGGTCTGGAGTCACGTGTAGGCCAGACCAGGTAAGGACAGCAGATTTCCTTCCCTAAAGGACATTAGTGAACCAGATGGGTTTTTACAAAATTCAGCAGTGGTTTCATCATCAGACTTTTAATTCTAGATTTTTATTGAATTAAATTTCACCATCTGCCATAGCAGAATTTGAATCTAGATTCCTCTGAGCATTACCCTGGGTCCAGTGGCAATCCAACGGTGCCACTGCCTCCCCCCATCTATTTGAGGGAGAAAGGAATGTTGATACGGTTAAATGAAGTAGGGTGGGAGGAACATTAACACTGACATAGGCCATTTGGGTTGAATGATCTGTTTCTGTGCAGTAAATTCCAAGTACTCCCTAAAGTAAAAAAAAAGTACTAATTGGATTAAGTTTCATGGACTTAAAGGATTTACGGTTTGCAGATTGGACACTCCTGGATCAACACAGTATCTTGTCACATTGGGTGCCTGGATTTTAACCCTATAGTGTTATGAATTCAATTTATAATGTCCCTGTGTACTAAATTAGCAGTCTGTGGAGATTGTAACATTTAAGGTACAGGATGTTCCAATGTTACACTGGTTCCTGCCTAGTAACAAAAGTGGGAACCTCTGGGAGTGTTTTGATAGGTCACCTGATCAGTTCAAGATTCAGTGAACAACTCTTCTTGAGGCAGTCAATTGGAAGCAGGCTGTCAGCCAACAAGTGTCACAACAACAAAAGGGCCAGAAACAAGTCCCAGCCAGGTTAAGTTGAAGAAAGAGCTGCAGGGAGCAAGCTTTAAATAAAGAGGTCTGTTGGGGCAAAGGTGCTCTTCTAAAGCAGTGGTGTTCTGCTTGGCATGGCCATAGATCTGAAAGTGTGCTTACAAGCTAGTGTTGAATGTACTCGGGAATCAGGGAGAAGGAATCTCGGCAGGTGAGACTGAAACCCTGTGAGGTGGGCTGCGTTGAAGACATCTGGGGGAGAGAATTTTGGATAAAATTCCAAGGAGAGTTCTTTGAAGGAGAAGCTGGGAATTCCTCATGAGGCAGAGTTTCAGTGAGATTGTTTGACTTGGCGTTTACTGATGTCTCGGTGGGTTCTTGAGAAATCCATGGACTCTGCCTTGGTAGCTTCTGTCATTTACTCTGGTGTGTGATGTGTTCGACCATAGTTCATCTGTTAATTCACATATATCTCATACTTATCCTGAACATTAGAGTAAAGATAGATATTGTAAACTGTTTTATCTTTTCTGAACTTGCACAGTAAAGTTTATTTTTGATTGTTCAAAATTGTGGAAACTTGCGGCTTTATTCCAAAAGCAGGTGTCTTGAATCTCAACCGTAATATAATGTTTAAATAAAACATTATTGCTTCCTAATCAAATCTCCGGGTCTGGCCAGGGTACATAACTGTAACCTACTAAAACGATGTATTTTGTAAGTTAATATCCACTTTTCTGGTTCGGAGGTTTACTCTGGGTATCAGCAACTCAAGACTCCCAAATTATTGTTTGCGCACAACATGTTTATTCGGCACACAAAAAAAAGTCTTCTTACACTCAATAAGACTTATACTCACATGTCCACGTGTGCAAGGTTGCCTGGGCTTGTCCAAGAGTTGGAACTGAGGGAGCGATCAGTTCCCTCCTTCTGGTATCCAAGTAGCTGATCAGACCACTTCATCCTGAGCTAGCTGGCCATCATCTTTCTTATACCCCGCTCGGTGCTCGCTACCCGCATGGTCGGCTCTGAATAGGCTGAGCTCGCCTTCTCAAAGGCTCAGCGATTGGCCAGTTGTCCCTTGGCAGTCTCATCAAATTGTTGCTCATCTTACATAGAGAGTTCTCTGTTCTCCAGCCCTCACACGATTGACGTGATAGTAATCCCATGTCTGCCAATCTCTCGGTTGCCAAGCAACCCAGCCCATATCGCACCATCTTGCAGGTTTTCTTTCGTTCACTTTCTTTAACAAAAGCGCAGCTACACCACGTTAATCCCGGTTGCAGGCTTGGAATCAAGATAGCCAGCCCTTCGGAGTTAAATATCACTTAGGCCAGGATTTTCTGTTTGTTAGGCGGGCGCGGTGAGCAGGCCCGAGTAGTGGCCAGGAAAAGACCCACCGCCCACGATCGGCCCCCGGCCGTGATTTCAGGCTGGCAGGCCAATTAGCGGCCAGCCAGCGTGGAACGCGTGCTGAGGAGCTCAGCGCTGCCGGGGTGAGGGCGGGAGGAGACTGAGCGCAGGAGTCTGTGCATGTGCAGGGGAGCGCACGCTGACAGCTCCCTGAGGGGCTCAGAGCTGTCTCGGGGAGTTGAAGATTTGAAGAAATGAAAATACAGATTTTAAAGATGATATAAACATGTCCCCACACATGATTCAGTCACACGAAGAGGGACATGTTTAAAATGATGATGAAAAATATTTAATGGATTTTTATTTACCTTTGGAAACTTACCATTGGATGAAATTTCCTTAAAAATGCAAAGGCCTCTTGGCCTTTTCGCCCGCCTGCCAACCATAAGGTTAGACTGGCAGCAAAAAGTATAAATGAATTACTTGCTTAAGGGTCTTAATAAGTCTCTTAATTGTCGGCGGGCACACTGCCAACTTTCGTGCGCGCTTGTCAACCAATAGATTGTGAGAGGGCGCGATGATGGTGGGACACACGCCTGACGCCATCGCGTGTGGTTTTATGCCTGACTGGGTTGGGTACGCGCGCCCACCCAAGGGACGTAAAATCCTGTCCTTAAACTTCGATCGCTGCGAACAAACTTCATGTCAGTCCTTAAAAACGATTAGGATCAGCTGAACTCCACATTATGGATTCAGCAAGTTCCACCGCCCCTCTCCCCTCTCCTTCATGCACTTGTCCCTTTGTCTCAGCTGTTTGTTATCTGTGTGCGTCACTTCCCCCTTCACCAGGAGTCATACCGCTCAGGGGGGTAATGGGAGAAGCGGGGGACCGCTTAAGTAACACTAGATTATTGAGAATGAAAGGCTGGACTTTACCGTTTCTGGCGGGGTAAGAGGGGCAGAACAGGGGGGGAGTGTGTGGTCCACTCCCCCCCCGCAGCCCCACCATTTCGGCACCGTGGATCAAGGGTCAGCCAGCCTGACATTGGCCAGCCAATGGGAATATTAGTCAATCAGTGTTATGAAGGGGTCTCTGTGCCCAACCAGGCATCTAGTCCAGTGGGAGAGGCTTTAGGGCCATGAACTAGGAGTCGGTTCTGGCCAACAAGTTAAAGGCCCCTTTCCTTTGCACTCTCGTCTACTCACAGCCAAAGAGTGCCACCTTCAGGAGCAGACTCTGTTGCCGCACGTGTGGCTGTGGCACCACTTGCAGGCGCCACCACCTCACACCTGGCGTAACCTCACTCCCAATGTTCCTCCCGGGCGACTAGCCAAAAACGGAGTGACCGATGAAAAATTGAGGTCGGTCGGCAAATTTTAACAAGCTCCATGGCTTGTTAATTTTTTTTGTTTAATCTTCAAATAAACAGGCAGGTATCTGATTTCTGAAGGCCTGCTCGCCTTCCGTGTTATGAGAGACTGGCCGGCTTACCTCGGACTGCTGGCCTGATGTCATGGCGCCATGGATTACGTAAACGTGGGTGGTAAAACCCAACCCGAGGCCCCCTCAGACCGCTCGTCATAAGTCAAGCCCTGCCCGAAGTGACTTTATACAGCATCAACCCAATTTCCCAAGGGGCTTCAAAGAAGGAAGGTGCCAAGAGGCAATTTAGTCAGACCACAGGAGGGCGAGTGCAGAAACCCCCAGATCTCATTTGGGTGCCATTCAGGGTTTTCTTTTTGCGTTCGGTCACGGGCATCACTGGCCAGGCCAGCACTTACTGCCCGTCCCTAACTGCCCTTGACAAGGCGGTGGTGAGCTGCGGCCTTGAGCCGCTGCTGCCCGTGTGGTGTAGGTACACCCACCGTGCTGTTAGGGAGGGAGTCCCAGGATTCTGTTATCAAGGTTTACTCTGCATCTAACCTGAGCTTTACCTGGTCCAAGAGTCATTGTCAATGAAGGCATTCCATTTGGCTGCACCTAGTGCCCCTCGCCTTAAAGAACACTTGACAAAAAGAAAAGCCATATGTACTTCATGACTAGAAGTGTTTCGCTGTATAAACAGGTTCGGTGACCATCTTAACTCAAAGAGACCAGGGACCCTGGAAGCCCCTGATTCTCAGGGACATAGACTCTTACCCAAGGTTTGTGACGTGGACGTCTCCAAGGCCTGTTCGCCGAATTTCCCAACCGCAACGAAATAGGCGTTAGCTGCTGTGGCCAACACTGGAAAGATGGTGAGAAGACAATTAAAAAGAAGATTTAAAAAGGGGGTTCAATAAAAGTTACTGACCGTAGATGTTTTGGGGGGGGGAATGTGGGGCTATCGCTCATGGGTTCCCAGCCACAGTCAGAAAATAGCGAGCAACCTCCCACAATTCACGATGCCCCACCTGACGTTGTGGGATTCAAACCCAGGTCCCTGGAGCATTCTGGATTACTAGCCCAGCGACTATACGGCGACACCATCACCTCCTCCTTGGTATCCAATTTATGGAGCTCATGCTACGTAGCCATCAAGAAGGCCCTGACCCACTTCACCTGGCTAGCACACTTGATTTTTGGGAACCCATTATTTCAAGGTGAGCTCCATCGGCATGTTGAACTTAAAAACCATCTCTATTACCATGTAGGAAATGTGCAGACAATTTGCGTGCACCATGTTCCTAATTGTACCACATCACACGGGATAAAAAGCACCTTGGAATGTCCTACGACTATGAAAGGCACTGTATAAATGTTAACCTTTTTGCATTTCATTATGTGGAGGAATCAAGTGCAGCAAAAGGTTTTTCTACCCAGCTCAGGAATTCCTTTACCCTGGATCGTTCTCTCTTGCCGCTTGAGGGTAATTTTGAGCTGCATCAGTTGCTGTCTGAGAGCAGACCATTGCACTGGGTCATAGCAACACACACAGCCTGATAAGTAGAGCCGATCCGAACCTTTAGTGCCTGTATCCTAATTCACGTCAAAGCCCCACTGGCTAACCAACATTGCCAGCGATTGCCACAGTTTTAAAATTCCCATCCTTGTATTGAAATCACTCCATGACTGTTCTCTTCTCTACGTCTCTAACCTCCTTCAGCCCTGCAGTTCGCAGAGATGTTAGTCCTCCTCTCATTCTTTCCTCTTACGTATCCCCAACTCCTGCTCTGCCATTGGTGGCCGTGCCTCTGGCTGGTCCTTAAGGTCCAAAATTCTCTCCCTAAAAACTTCGACACCTCTCTTCCTCCTCCTTTAAGATCATAAGAACGAGGAGCAGGAATGGGCCATTCAGTCCAGCAAGCTTGCTCCACCATTCGATAAGGTCATGGCTGATCTGACTGTAGTTTTCCACTTTCCCGGCTGCCTCCCTTAACTCACTTGTTCACCAAAAACCCACTAACTCCGCCTTAAATACATCCAATGACGCAGCCTCCACTGCTCCCTGGGGAAGAGAATTCCACAGACCAACGACCCTCTGAGAGAAGAAGTTCTTCCATAGAAGCTACATCTTTGACCAACTCTTTACCCATCAGTCCATATATCTCTTTGTCAGACTTTGTCTAATAATGCTGCCGTGAGGCGCCGGGGGACATCTTCACTACCTTGACGGCTCTATATAAATGCAAAGTGCCGCTTGCGGTTGTGAAATCCCAGTACAGGATTGGCGGGGTGCATGACGAGGACTATTTCCCTCCTTGTTGAAGCTATCATTTGGTAAGCTCCAGTGAAGAGGCCACCGTTCCTGAGAAGGGTATTTTCAGACCATTAAAGGTGCTATATAAATGCAAGTTGTTGTTGGTGTAGCCCACAGAAGAAAATTTTTTAAAACTAGACGCTAAGCACCCTCATAAAAACCATCAGTTTATCACAGTGTGTAGACTTGGCCAGCTGAGGACTCAGGAGCAGAGGGCTTCTAAATAAACAACATGGTGGGTCCGTCTTATTCAAGCACAGGATGATAAGGGCAATAAATCAACATGTTACCATGACTCATCACTTTAACAAGGGAGCCGCATACACACCGCAATAAAACCACTTGACTCGCAGACAGAATAGCCCTGGATCCATAGCACTGCCCTTCCCCCACAAAGCCCTTTCGAGACAAGGGCCAAGGAAGCTTTAGTGTTGGGTTTCCAACTCCTCGGGATTGTCCAAGAGTCTCCAGGACTTAAATTGCCAATTTCCTGAACACTGCCAGGGAAGAAATGATAGAGGGCAGTACAGAAAACAATGGTGCATTTTATTCATTCTAAAAAGTGTTGGGATAGGGGACAAGACTGGCCATCAAGAGCCAGCCTATCAGCTAATACAAAGTGGGTATGCATGGAAGGCGGAGCCACAAGGATAGACGTGTGGAGCGACCAATAGCGTGAGTGCTGTGGTGGGGGGCTGAAAGCAGGAGGTCATGTGGTGGATGCTATGTATTTAAGATATTTGATTTTCCTTAGAACAACACAGAGATGACATTAGTTTCTAAGTGTGCAGGAACTTTATTTTAGAGAGTTTTACGCAATGCTTTAAAATGTCTACTCCATCCTCCCAGCTCAGCTTCTGTGTCTGTTTATTTATCTCTGATTCAACAGCCAGGCTTAAGCAATCAAGTACAGTGGAGCATAGATTAATTACCAGACTTGCATGTTCAAACATAGAACAATTGAACCATTGAACACTACAGTGGGCACTGAGCTACGGAAATCAAGGGATATAGGATCGGCCAGGAAAGTGGAGTCAAAGATCAGCCATGATCCTATTGAATGGTGGCGCAGGCTGGAGGGGCCAAAGGACCTGCTCCTGCTTCCATTTCTTCCGTGGTTATGTACTTATGACATTCAATATTTTTATATCCGGTAAAGAGAAATATTCAAAGAAAGTTTTTTAAAAGACAATCCTTTTTAATACCCCAATGATTTTTACTGAGGGTTGCACACAGCAGTGTCCTGGGAGACTGACCTTCAATTCCTGGAGACTCCAGGCCAATCCTGGAGGGTTGGTAACCTTGGTGCCAGTGGCAAGGTGCTACGATTATCTGGAGAGACCGGGGTGGTTCTCCTTAGAGTAGAGCAGTTGAAAGGGGGGCAACTCAACACTATCTTCTCAAGGGCAATTAGGGATGAGCAACAAGTGCTGGCTTAACTAGTGACGCCCACATCCCGTGACACAATTTTTTTTAAAATTGAAATTTTCAGAGTTATGATGGATTTTGATAGAGTAAATAAGGAGAAACAGTTTCCAACAGCAGGAGGGTCAGTAACCAGAGGAGACAGCTTTAAGATAACTGTCAAAAGAGCCAAAGGGAAGAAGAAGAAAAGGTTTTCTTGATTCCAAGAGTGGTTATAATCTGGAATACACAGCCTGAAATGTGGTGGAAGCAAATTCAATGGTAACTTTCAAAAAGGAACTGGATCAGTACTCATAAAGTAAAAATTTGCAGGGATATGGGGTAAGAGTAGGGAAGTGGGACTAACTGGATAGCTCTTTCAAAGAGCCAGCACTAGCAGAAAGGGCCTAATGGCCTCCTCCATTGCTATATGATTCTATGAAAGCTGCTGCATTATTTTAAAAAGCTCAAACTGGGTTTCTTTAGGGGAGGGGATCTGCCAGTTCCACCTGGTACAGTCTTCATGTGACTCCAGTTCCTCAGTGCATGGTGGACACCCAATGATCTCTTGAGTCACCCAGGAGGTCATCCAGTTCAGACACATTTGCTGTGAAAGGAAGGCGTCCAGGGCAAGTAGCGATGGGAGAGAAAGGCAGCCCAACACTGCCCATATCCCAAGAACAAAGCATTCAACCGGTCTTCCCATGCGCAAGAACAAACTTCGTTTTGGAGCGTTACAAGAAAGCATTTGATTTCCATCCACACTGACAGCAATACAAGCGAGCAGGGGAACAGGGAGATCTTTTTAAAAAATCAGTCCTCCAGCTCCACATAGCACTCAATTGAACACAGCAAAAAAAAAGTCAGACAAATATGGTAATTGGCTCCAGAACAGCAGAAAAGCAGCAGTGAAGGTTGTACAGTACAATAGTGATACACATCAGAACTGGCAAGACAACTTTAATAAAACAAAAAAAACACCCATGTGTTCATAAGCCATGTACTTTGTTCAGTGTCCAGGAGTAGTTTTCATTGCCTGCAGGCCCGACATTGCTGAATTGGATACAGGTTCTTGACTGGTATTCTGATAATAATCTGCGTTTGAGTTTGGGAGGTCTTGGTGCCCTTTAGGAATGAGGCCCAAGTGCGTTTGGAGTTAGCTATCAGCCTTCAAGCCCCGTTACTTCAAGCTGATCCTCAGTTCCCAGGCTCAAGTTTGAAGAATGGCCATTTTAGCCACGTGCCAGAGGTTTCCCAGTCGCTGTCCCTCCCACACGCGCTCACTCACACTCTCTTGAGGTGTGTCAACTGTGGCTTATTTGGTAACACACTAGCCTCTGAATTGCAAGGTTATGGGTTCAAGTCCCACTCCAGGGTCTCAGCACAAATATCAAGGCTGACACTCCCAGTGCAGTGCTGAGGAAGTGCTGCACTGTAGGAGGTGCCACCTTTTGCTGGGAAGAGTATCCTGCAGTCAGCATCGCGGTGAAGCAGTCTGGGAAGGGCGTCCTGCAGTCAGCATCGTGGTGAAGCAGTCTGGGAAGGGCGTCCTGCAGTCAGCATCGTGGTGAAGCAGTCTGGGAAGGGCGTCCTGCAGTCAGCATCGTGGTGAAGCAGTCTGGGAAGGGCGTCCTGCAGTCAGTTCTTGTTGAAAATAACAAGAGTGACATCACAAGACAGCGCAGGAGAGCGGCGGAGAGTTCAGAACCAGCGGGAGTGCGGAGAAGGTTCAAAATGAGTGGCTGGAGAGATGGTGCAGGAGGGAGGGCTTTAGATTTCTGGGACATTGGGACCATTTCTGGGGGCGGTGGGACCTGTACAAGGCAAACGGGTTGCACCTGAACCGGAATGGGACCAACATCCTTGTGGGGAGGTTTGCTAGTGCTGTTGGGGAGGGTTTAAACTAACTTGGCAGGGGGGTGGGATCCTGAGAGGAGATTCAGCAGGGGGAGATGCACAGCATAAAGGTGAGAGCTGATTGGTGAGTAGTGGGTAAGTGTTTTTCCCCAGTTTTTATCCAGTTTTTCTCCAGTTTAAAATAAATTAAGCTAAGGAAAGATAAAAGTTCTAGGTTTTTATTTAAAGTACATAAATGATTTAACATTTTTTTACTGTATTTAACTTAAAGTGAGGGGTTTGTTTTCAACCAGAGGCATGGCAAGGCAGCTCAGTTCCGTGTTATGTACCACCTGCAACATGTGGGACGTCCTAGACGCTCCTTGTGCTCTGACCAACCACGTGTGCAGGAAGTGCCACCAGCTGCAGCTACTTGAGCTCTGGGTTTCGGAGCCTGAGCGGCAGCTGGAGGCACTGAGGTGCATCCGCGAGGCTGAAGGTTTCATGGATAGCACATTTTTAGACGTGGTCACCCCACAGATTAAGGAAGTGCAAACAGAGAGGAAATGGGTGACCATCATTCAGAAGAAAGACATCAGGCAAATAGTCAGGAAATCCCCAGGGTGCATCTCCCTCCAGAACCATTTTTCAGTGTTGGAAAACGGTGAGAGTGATGGTTTCTCTGGGCAGTGCAGCCACGCTCATGGTGCTGTGAGTGGCTCAGCTGCATGGCGGGGGGAGGAAAAAGAGGGGAAGAGCAATAGTGGTAGGAAACTCGAGAGTAAGGGGAACAGACAGGCGTTTCTGAGGCTGTAGACGTGACTCCAGGATGGTATGTTGCCTCCCTGGTGCCAGGGTCAAGGATGTCACTGAACGGCTGCAGGGCATTCTAAAGAGGGAGGGCAAACAGACAGACAACGTGGTACATATTAGTACTAATGACATAGGTAGAAAGAGGGATGAGTTCCTGCAAGCAGAATTTAGGGAGCTAGGAAGCAGATTAAAAAACAGGACCTCAAAGGTAGTAATCTCTGGATTACTTCCGGTACCACGTGCTAGTGAGTATAGGAATAGGAGTTTAGTCCAGATGAATGAGTGGCTGGAGAGATGGTGCAGGAGGGAGGGCTTTAGATTTCTGGGACTTTGGGACCATTTCTGGGGGCGGTGGGACCTGTACAAGGCAAACGGGTTGCACCTGAACCGGAATGGGACCAACATCCTTGTGGGGAGGTTTGCTAGTGCTGTTGGGGAGGGTTTAAACTAACTTGGCAGGGGGGTGGGATCCTGAGAGGAGATTCAGCAGGGGGAGATGCACAGCCAAAATTAGAAGAGAGAGCAAGTGAGTCAGGAAGGCATAGAAATTACAGGCCAGTTAAGGCACAAGGGAGTTTGGCAAGGTTGGATAGTATTTATTTTAATGGAAGGAGGCTGACAAATAAGGCAGATGAGTTGAGGGCACAAATTAACACATGGAAATATGATGTCATTGCTGTCACAGAGGCATGGTTGAGAGAGGGGAGGATTGACAGCTCAGTATTCCAGGATATAGGGTCTTCAGTCAAGACATGGAAGGAGGTAAAAGAGGAGGGGATATTGCTATATCAAGGAACCAATTACAGCAGTAAGGAGGGATGACATCTTAGAAGGCTCCTCAAATGAAGCCATATGGGTAGAACTGAAAAACAAAAAAGGAACAATCACATTGCTGGGAGCGTGCTATAGGCCTCCAAACAGTCAGAGAGAAATAGAAGAGCAGATATGTAGGCAAGTTTCAGAGAAGTATAAAAATAATTGGGTAGTAAAAGTGGGGGATTTCAATTTCCCCAACATTAACTGGGATGGTCATAGTGTGATAGGCTTAGAGGGAGCGGAATTCTTAAAATGCATCCAGGAGAGCTTTTTAAGCAAGTATGTAGAAGGTCCTACAAGGGAAGGGGCGGTCCGGGACTTAATTTTAGGGAATGAAGCCGGGCAAGTGGTAGAGGTATCAGTGGGGGAGCATTTTGCAGATAGTTATCATAACTCCATTAGATTTAAGGCTGTTATGGAAAAGGGCAAGGATGGGCCAGAAATCAGTGTTCTAAATTGGGGGAAGGCCAATTTTAATAAGAACAGATATGATTTGGCCAAAGTGGACTGGGAGCAGCTACTTTTAGGTAAATCTGCATCACAGCAGTGGGACTCATTCAAGAAGGAAATAGGAAGAGTGCAGGGCCAACATATTCCAGTAAAGATAAAGGATGGGATCAACAAATCCAGGAAACCCTGGATGTCGAGGGATATACAGGACTGGATAAAGAGATAAAGGAAGCTTATGGCTGATACCGAGGTCTCAAAACAGCTGAAGCCTTAGGGGAGTATAGAATGTGTAGGAGGGATCTTAAAAAGGAAATTAGGAGAGCAAAAAGGGGGCATGAAGAAACATTGGCAGGTAAAATGAAGGAAAATCCAAAGTTATTTTACAAGTACATTAAGAGTAAGAGGATAACTAGGGAAAGAGTAGGGCCCATTAAGGACCATAGTGGTAATTTGTGTGTGGAGCCGGAAGATGTAGGTAGGGTTCTAAATGAATACTTTGTGTCGGTGTTCACAAGTGAGAGGGACGACGTGGGTATGGAAATCAGGCAGAAGGACTGTGATATAATTGAAGAAATTAGCATAGAAAGGGAGGAGGTTCTAAGTGGATTGGCAGCTTAAAAGTAGATAAATCTCCAGGCCCGGATGAAATGTATCTCAGGCTGTTGAGTGAGGCAAGGGAGGAGATAGCAGGGGCACTGGCAATAATTTTCAATACCTCACTGGCCACAGGAGAGGTGCCAGAGGACTGGAGGACAGCCAATGTGGTACCGTTATTCAAGAAGGGAGGAAGTGATAAACCAGGGAACTACAGGCCAGTCAGTCTAACCTCAGTGGTGGGGAAACTATTGGAAGCAATTCTGAGGGACAGAATTAATCTACACTTGGAGAGGCAGGGATTAATCAAGGACAGTCAGCATGGTTTTGTTAAGGGGAGGTCATGTCTGACCAATGTGATTGAATTTTTCAAAGAGGTGACCAGGTGTGTAGATGAGGGCAGTGCATTTGACGTAGTCTACTTGGACTTCAGCAAGGCTTTTGATAAGGTCCTGCACGGGAGACTGATAACGAAGGTAAGAGCCCTTGGGATCCAAGGCAGTTTGGCAAATTGGATCCAGAATTGGCTGATTAGGGTGCATAGGGTGATGGTCAAGGGGTGTTTTTGTGACTGGATGCCTGTGTCCAGTGGGGTTCCACAGGGATCGATGTTGGGTCCCTTGCTGTTTGTGGTATATATAAACGATTTAGACTTGAATTGGAGGGGTGATCAGTAAGTTCATGGATGACACAGAAATTAGTGGGGTGGTAAATAGTGAGGAGGATAGCCTTAGATTACAGGAGGATATAGACAGGCTGGTCAGATGGGCTGATCAGAGGCAAATGGAATTTAATCCGGATAAGTGTGAGGTGATGCACTTGGGCAGGACAAACAAGGCACGGGAATACACGATGAATGGTAGAACCCTGGGAAGTACCAAGGATCAGAGGGACCTTGGTGTGCATGTCCACCGGTCCCTTAAGGTGGCGGGGCAGGTAGATAAGGTGGTTAAGAAGGCGTATGGGATACTTGCCTTTATTAACCTTAATAAGAGCAGAGAGGTTATGCTGGAACTGTATAAAATGCTGGTTAGGCCACAGCTAGAGTATTGCGTGCAGTTCTGGAATCTGCATTATAGGAAGGGTGTGATTGCACTAGAGAGAGTGCAGAGGAGATTTACCAGGATGTTACCTGGGCTGGAGAGTTTTAGTTATGAGGAGAGATTGGATAGACTGGGGTTATTTTCGCTGGAGCAGAGGAGATTGAGGGGGGACATGACTGAGGTGTATAAAATTATGAGGGGTATAGATAGGGTAGACATGAAGGAACTTTTCCCCTTGTTGGAGGGATCAATAACCAAGGGGCATAGATTTAAGGTAAGGGGCAGGAGGTTTAGAGGGGATGTGAGGAAGAATTTTTTCACCCAGAGGGTGGTGGGAATCTGGAACTCACTGCCTGAAAGGGTTGTAGAGGCAGAAACCCTCACAACTTTTAAGAAGTATTTGGATGTGCACTTGCGATGCCATGGCATACAAGGCTATGTATGGGCCTAGTGCTGGAAAATGGAATAAGAATAGTTAGGTACTTGTTTGACCGGCACAAGCTCGATGGGCCGAAGGGCCTTTTTCTACACTGTAGATCTCTATGACTCTGACCCTCTCCCGCACAGCCTCTGATGAGATACATTAAAATAGGTTAAATTCAATGAGTGAGACTTAAATAGTCTGGAGCATCAGCACTAGCATGTACAAAATCAAACCAATCTCCTGAATCTCTTCACCCAACAATATCGCACCCCCCCCCCCGCCCCTCCCATCTGAAGGGATTGCTGCGGGCGATGGGTGCTCTCTCCAACTCCTCAATATAAGTGGCCATTATTTCTGTATCAGCTCGATATTGAATGGTGTCAAGCTAGTCCATAATGGGGAAATTTCAGCCCAGCCCAGGTTTTACCTCTTATTTATACATGAGCTCAAAGTTGAGGATTCTGGAAAGCAATCAGCAGAACCCTGCGCGGTTCTCCCCTCTCGAACCCATGGTCACCAAAATCAATTGTTGTGTCCTGTCCACTTTCCGGCTGAGATGCCATTCAATATAGACTCGAGTCTGGATCTGCGGCCTAGATTGGAGAAGGTGAGGCTATTCCCTTTGCCTCAAAGGAGACTGAGGCAAGATTTAATGGAGGTGTACGTTGGTTTAGATAAGGTAGATGAAGAAAAGCTGTTCCCATTAGCCGAAAGTACAAGGACTAAGTGACACAGATCTGACGTTTTGAACAAGAGATATAAAGGCAGGTATGAGGAAGAAATTTCTTACGCAGCGAGTGATGATAACCTGGAGCTCGCTTGGTGATGGAAACGGAGATGAAGAATGAGTTCAAAAGGGAATTGGATAGGCACTTGAGGGAAACAAACTTGTCAGGCTACCAGGGTAGAGCATGGGAATGGGGCTGAGTGGATTGCTCTACAGAGAGCCTGCACGGACTCGGTGGGCCGAATGGCTGTATTGACTCTCTGGCCTTCGTGGTCCATTAGGTTCCTCCCTTGCAACACAGCCAAGCCGTGCACACCAAGTCCCCACAAACAGCAGTGTGAACGTTCAAAATCAGCAGAAGTTGACCATCTGTATAGAAAGACCTGAATGGGCAGCTGGACCCAGATTAGCAAGGTTAGCCAATATGTCAGTTGGGGTTGGCGTACTTGAAGGACTTTTAAGCTTTCATAAATTTGTTCCGTTATGATTCAATCTCGAGTTTCAACAAACCTTAAAACAACGTTAAGATGAGAACTAAATGAGACAGGAACCATCCAGTTAAATACATACTTCTAAAAGCTCTGACAAAGTTGGTGCCGAGGAACACGAGATTCTGGAGTCCGGGATTGAACTGTTCCATAATATTCTACAATCGAACACAAAACGATTAGACAGCCAAACATCATAAGCATTGAATTACAAGGGCAAGTGCGTCTTGCTTAGGTTAAATTACTGAGCATTTTATTAAATTCATGGAAAGAAACCAGGATTATTCATAGGAGAAATTAAAAACTGCTGTGCTGTTCCCAGCCTCAGATGAATGACCTCATGGTTCAAAAGTCAGGATTTGCATGCACGAATACTTTATATTTATAATCGCAACAGTTTGTCACGCAGAGAGATTTGCACAATTACTTTGTTTTGCGAGTGTGGTGGCAGTTTTGTAGGCAGCGGTGACACGATGTTAAAATAAAACACCATCCCAGTCAACAGCGGGGAAAAAAATGGTGAAATGAAAGCGAATGCCAGGTTTGGAAAATTTGTGCCATTTTTTAAGAATGATGGAAGGTTTATTTTTGAGGGAACCTGATGTTTTAGCAGCTAGCAAAAAGAAAAAGAAAGGCTTGCACTTTTACAGCACTTCTCGCAAGCACCAGATGTCTCAAAGTACCTCACAGCCAACTAGGAACTTTTAAAGTGTAGTCGCTGTTGTAAGGTAGAAAAGGCAGCAGCCAATCGGTGCACAGCAAGCTCCCACAAACAGCAACATGATAATGTCCGGTTTATGTCTGCTTTATAATGTTGGTCCAGGGTTAAATATTGGCCGGGGTACCCGGGAGAGAACTCACCTGCTCTTCCTCAAATTAGTGCCATGGGATTTGTTTACATCTATTTCACCGAGCTGAGGGGCCTCGGTTTAATGTCTCACCCAAAAGATTGCTGATTCTTCAGCAGTGCATTGGATTGCTAGTCACAGTTTTTGCACTTTAACCCTGGTGCAACACTTGAACTCAGAGGCAAGAGCGCTAACAAGCTGAGACCTTGCACTTAATTTATCAGGGGTATCCACACTTACCAGCAGCAGACCTGCTCAGCAATTTTACTATTAGAAGCCTTTTAATTGGCCGCCTGTGGGCCTGCTATTCAATTAAGGGCAGCAGGTGGGCTCCTGGGAGGGCTGGCAACTTTGAAACCTCAACAGTGACACCCAGAGAAGTAGTTGCTGCTGAGGTATGTAGGTGACCTTGGGAGCCAGAGCAGGTAAGTAAAGTGTCAGGAAGTCATAATAACTCTCATAATGTTGGAATTTATTGTTAAATAGAGTAATAGTGGGGTGTGAGTGTGTGCGTGAGACAACTAGATTAAAGACAGCTGGTCTGAAGACTTTGTTATAAACATAGTAAACATGGGTGAAGTTTGAGATTGTAAGGTAAAAGTATATTTGCATTTTTAAAGAAACCAGACTTGATTGTTTTCAAAGGAGGGGGTGAAATGTGCCACCTAGCCAAGTGCAGTTTAGAAACACTGGGCAGAATTTTCTGCCTGTCGAGCGAGCGGGCCTGACCCAATCTCCAGCAGGCGAGGAGCCGATCCCCACCGGAGAAGCGGGCCCCGCCGCCATTTTATGTGGGTGGGCCAATTAAGGCCCGCCCAGCGCGATGTCCAGTGGGAAGCGCTATGCGTTCCCGTGAGGGCAGTTGGGGGGGTGGGGGGGGGATTCCCCAAAAGCAAGAGTGCGCTCTTTCATGCATGTGCAGGAAAGAGAGCACATCTCCCTGAGGCTAAGTGCAGCCTCAGGGAGATCACTTCCACTTTTAAAAATATTAAAAATAGAAAAAAAAAAATTCCCTAACATGTCCCCCTCAGATGACAATGTCACATGAGATGGGACATGTTCATAATTTACATTATAACTTTATTAAACTTTTTAAAACCCTGCATGAAACCTCATCCCGCCAGTGGATGAGGTTTCATGTTTTCTCCATTTGCTGCTGGGGTTCCTGGTCTGCTCGCCAGCCTTAAGGTTGGACGGGCAAGTCCTTTAATTGTTTAAAAGATCCTGTCATTAAAATGGCCTTAATTGGCCATTGATAGGTCAGCGGGCCCACAGCTGATTTTGCTGCGCCCCCACCTTCCTGAAAATTTAAATGGGGCGGGATGATGTCAGGGGTTCTGCTTGATGCCATCCTGTGTCATTTTATGCATCAGCAAACGGGCCCCGCCCCCTGCTCACCGACGGCAAAATTCTGCCATGTGTTTATTTTTCCCAAAGATTACTGGTAAAACTTAGTGCTATAAGAGGTTTTTATTATCAGGTAGATAAAATCCAAAGACATAGTGAAACAATGGGAATTTGCATTCAAAGGGGAAAATATGTATAAAGGAGTGAAGGCTGTGTGTAAGGGTAGGCATTTTAAGATTATACAAGTGCGAAAAGCCTTCAGCATCTATGCCTCAAGCTGCTGTTTTCAAAGAACTGAAGTTAAGAAAACTCACTTTGAATTTGACTTGCTCAGGGTATTGTGTGTCACCTTGCCTGGGTATTTTAAAATCTATGTGAATTACTGTTGCCTTAACAAAAGTGTAACTGGGAGTCAGATCAAGTCGGGGATGTTGAAGTTATTCTTGTAGTAATTTGTAGACATATGCATGTGCTTAAAATCATTTATCTTATTAATAAATGTTTAATCTAGTTTTGTAAAACCTATCAGGCTTGGTGGTGTTATTACTACTGAATTCAAGACACACATCTTAAAATTTATACAAACGCCAAAACTCCAAAGTTGTGGCAGTTGTTTCAAGTTTCCCTTTGGGATTTGAACAGCTCAACATTTACCATCGGCAAAAGTAAAAATTGTAAAGATCACAGTGCCAAGTGTTGAAGGGAAAATCTCTCCAGGTGGGAAGGGCCAGTGGGTATTGCAGTCCCTGCCCGCAGCCCCTTCTTTGGTGTGTGAAAGCTTTGCCCCAGTGCTGCCACTGGAAGGCTGTCTCCATTTAGTTGGCAGCCTCCCCCTGCAGTCCCACATTCGGCAGAAGGCCAGCAGCAAGGACGAGTGGCTCCTAATTGGGCCTTTACAGATATAAACCGCTGCCCACCTCCTTGGGGCAGGCAGCCTCACCACATTCACTGCAGGAACTTACCAACGCTCCTTAGACAGCACCTTCCAAACCCATGGCCACTACCATCTAGAAGGACAGGGCAGCAGACACATGGAAACACCACCACCTGGAAGTTCCCCTCCAAGCCACTCACCATCCTGACTTGGAAGTATATCGCCGTTCCTTCACTGTCACTGGGTCAAAATCGTGGAACTCCCTCCCTAACAGCACTGTGGGTGTACCTACACCACATGGACTGCAGCAGTTCAAGAAGGCAGCTCACCATCGCCTTCTCAAGGGGCAATTAGGGATGGGCAATATGTGCTGGCCCAGCCAGCGACGCCCACATCCTGTGAATACATTCTTAAAAATTCAGTCCCGCTCTGGGTAAAATGCCCTGACAGCGGGACCACATTATGGAGCTGATCCAACCCAATTCCCCACAATTATTCCGGCCGCTCCATCTCATGCGGGGCCTATAAAATCCTGGTCATTCAGTCTAAATCCCTGAGATATTACAGGGGTTTGACAAACCCCTCGCAACTCTGCAGTGATTCAGGGACACCATCTGATCAAAACACATTGGAACAAATTTTGTTTAATTGGGGCTTCTCGTGATCTGCACGATTCATAGATTTTTTTTCCTGAGTACTTCACCTCGAGGTTTTTGTGCCCTATCTTAATGGAGATTGTGAGCTGAAAGTGGCACGATGAGGGCAATGGGGCTTTGGGGATTTTATGAATAAAAGTCTATCTCCTTAACCAATGAGATTCATGGATTGACAAAATACAGACAAATGACAGAGAAGAAATAGAGCAAATTAAATCGGGCACAGAAAGAGAAATAAAGAGAGAGAAAATTGAATCAAGAGCGAGAGTAAAAAGAGACAGAAATGAGAAGTAAGAAAAAAAGTTAAAGATCAAAAACTTGACCTTGTAAATATCTTTAGCAACAATTTACTACAGGCAGGAATGAGACATACCAGTTGAAACTATTCCCTTTCTACACCAGAGTTTGATTAGCATTGCATTAGCAATTATCATATTCTTAAAAAAGGTACTTGCCCTATTAATTGTGAGCCTTAACTTTCCACAGCAAGTTCAATGGGCAATTCGTGTGCAAATCCAGCAAATTCTTAAAGGTAGCAGGAAAACAGAGAGCCAGATGTTGGTTGGTTGAGGCAAATGGCGTAAATTGACCAGCAAGTTCCAGAGATCCCCAACTAGCCATATCTCCCAATCTCTTGAATTTGCTGGCTGATTTGTGGATTATCAATAGCGAGTGTTGTTAACTCATAGGGGAGAACTTTCTGTTTAGCGTGCAGGGGCAGGCTCCGCTCACTGACACATAAAATGACGGGCGGTGACGTCGGGTGTGCGTCCCGATGTCACCCTGTATCATTCCGATCTTCCATTCGGCGGGTGCACACGGAGTCGGCTGCGTGCCCGCTGAACTGTCAACGGCCTGTTAAGGCCATTAATAAACCAATTAAAGATCTTGACAGGGCCGCCTGTCCGACCTTAACAAGAAGAGTCATACGGACTCGAAACGTCAACTCTGTTTCTCAAGTCAATGGTGGGAATGGTCTACAGGCTCCCTAACAGCAGCCACAATGTAGAACAAAGTATACAAGAAGAAATATTGGGTGTTTGTGAAAATGGGACGGCAATAGTCATGGGTGATTTTAATTTACATATAAACTGGAAAAATAAGATTGGCAGCAGTAGCCTGGGTGAGGAGTTCATAGAATGCTTTCGAGATCGTTTCTTAGAACAGCACATTCTGGAACCAACCAGAGAGTGGGTTATATTAGACTTGATATTGTGTAATGTGAAAGGATTAATTAATGACCTCAGAGTGAAGGCACCCTTAGATAGCAGTGACCACAATATGACTGAAATTTACATTCAGTTTGAAAGGGAGAAGAATGGGTCTAAGACTAGTAATTTAAATTTAAATAAGGGCAACTATGTGGGCATGAAAACTGAGCTAGCTGAAGTGAATTGGGATACTAGGCTAGACAATAGGTCAACAGAAGCAATGGCAGACATTTAAGGGGATAGCCTAGAATACGCAGAATAAGTATATTTCCTACTATAAAGAAAAATTCTTAGGGGAGAACCCATCATCCATGGTTAAGTAAAGAGGTTAGGGAAAGCATCGAACTTAAGGGAAAAGCATATAACTGTGCAAAGATGAGTGACGGGTCAGATGATTGGTCAGAATATAAAGAATGGTAGAGAACGACTAGAAGGTTAATCAGAAGAAAGAAATTACAGTATGAGAGGAAGCTAGCTAGCAATGTAAAAATGGAGAGCAAGAGTTTCTACAAGTATTTAAAAAGGGAAAGGGTAAGTAAAGTGAGTGTTGGTCCTCTACAGAGTGAGAATGGGGAGTTAATAGTAGATAATAAGGACATGGCGGGTGAAATGAACAAATATTTTGCTTCTATCTTCACTATAGAGGATACAGAAAATATTCCAGTAAGACCTGTAAATCAGGAGGCGGAGGGGAGGGAGGAACTTGGTGAAATTACAATCACTGGGGAAGTGGTACTGAGCTTTGGGCTGATAAGTCTCCGGGTCCTGATGGACTTGATCCTGGGGTCTTAAAAGAGGTGGCTAATGAGGCAGTCGATGCGTTGGTGTTAATTTTCCAAAATTCCCTAGATTCTGGAAAGATTCCATCAGACTGGAAAGTAGCAAATATAATCCCTCCATTCAAGAAGGGAGGGAGGCAGAAAACAGAAAGCTATAGGCCAGTTAGCTTGATGTCTGTCATGGGGAAGGTGTTAGAATCAATCATTAAGGAGCTTATAGTTGGGCACTTGGAAAAACTCAAGGTAATTGGGAAGAGTCAGGATGGTTTTGTGAAAGGGAAATCATGTTTAACCCCAATTTATTGGTGTTCCTTGAAGAAGTAACATGTGCTGTAGATAAAGGGGATTCTGTAGATGTACTGTACTTGGATTTCCAGGAGGAATTGGATAAAGTGCCACATCAAAGGTTATTGTGGAAAATAAAAGCTCATGGTGTCAGGGATAACATATTAGCATGGATAGAAGATTGGCTGGCAGACAGAAAGCGGAGAGTATGCATAAATGGGTCTTTTTCTGATTGGCAGGAGGTGACAAGTGGAGTTCCACAGGGGTCTGTGCTGGGGCCTCAACTTTTTACAATTTACATCAATGACTTAGATGAGGGGAGTGAAAGCATAGTAGCTAAATTTGCAGATAGGTAGGAAAGTATGTTGTGAAGAGGACATAAGGAAGTTGCAGACGGATATAGAGTGGGCAAAATTCTGGCAGATGGAGAATAATGTGGGAAAATGTGAAGTTGTTCACTTTGACAGGAAGAATAAAAAAGCAGAGTATTACTTAAATGGAGAACAACTGTAGAATTCCGAGGTGCATAGGGATCTAGATGTTCTCGTGCATAAGGCACAAAAGATTAGTTTGCAGACACAGCAAGTAATTAAGAAGGCTAATGGAATGCTGTCCTTTATTAAACAAAGAATTGAACATAAAAGTAAAGATGTTATGCTTCAATTATACAGGACATTGCTGAGACCACGTCTCGAATATTGTGCGTGGTTTTGGTCTCCTTATTTAAGGAAGGATGTAAATGTGTTGGAGGTCGTTCAGAGGAGGTTTACTAGATTGATACCTGGAATTAGCAGATTGTCTTATGAGGAAATTTTGGACAGACTGGACTTGTTTCCACTGGAGTGTAGAAGAGTGAGGGGTGATTTGATTGAAGTATACAAGATCCTGAATGGTCTCGACGTAGTCTGGATGTGGAAAGGATTATTCCTCCTGTGGGTGAGTCCAGAATTGGGGGCACTGTTTTAAAATTAGGGGTTGCCCTTTTAGGACAGAGATGAGGAGAAATTTTTTCTCTCAGAGCGTTGTGTGACTTTGGAACTCTCTGCCTCAGAAGGTGGTGGAGGCGGGGTCACTGAATACTTTTAAGGCAGTGGTAGATAGATTCCTATTGGGCAAGGGAATCAAAGGGTATCGGGGATAGGTGGGAATGTGGAATTTGAAACACAAACAGATCAGCCTTGATCTTATTGAATGGTGGAGCAGGCTCAAGAGGCCGAGTGGCCTACTTGTGCTTCTATTTCGTACGTTTGTATGTTGGTATAGAGTGGATACAGAAAGAATGCTTCCTCTTGCAGGGAAGAGCATAACTAGAGGCCATCAGTTTAAGATAGTCACCAAGAAATCCAATAGGGAATTCAGAAAAAAAAACTTCTTTACCCAAAGAGTGGTAAGAATGTGGAACTTGCTACCACAGGGGATGGTTGAAACAGATAGTATAGATGCATTTAAGGGGAAGCTAGACAAGCATATGAGGGAGATGGGAACAGATAGATTTAGATGAGGAAAGATAGGAAGAGGCTTGAATGGAGCATAAACACCAGCATGGACTGGTTGGACTGAATGACCTGTTCCTGGGCTGTAGTTTCCTATGTAATCCTATGTATTATTGCTGTTCCTTCATCGCAGCTGGGTCAAATTCCTGGAACTCACTACATAGCAGCACTGTGAGTGTACCTTCACTATATGACTGCAGCGGTTCAAGAAGGTAACTCACCACCACCTTCTCAAGGGCAATTAGGGATGGGCAATAAATGTTGGCTTTGCCAGTAAATGTTATATGCATCACAATTGTATTGAAGCAATGTGATCTATGTGGATAATTTGAATATCATTGCAACTTCCGTGATGGCCATTTTGACATGTTTTGTAATGGTCTTTTAGATATTTTATGAATAAAGTATACTTATGGGAAAAAAAATGTTGGCTATGCCAGCAATGCCCATATCGCGTGCATGAATAAAAAGATAGCAGAACAAGCTAGAGGGGCTGAATGGAATATTCCTGTTCCTATGTCCCCATCTTCCCAGAAGGAACCACAAGGTGGAAATCAAGTCATGGCCTGGGCTTATTTCATTCTAACTAGCCTATGTTCTATGGAGACAACCTAAATACAGCCCTGTAGAAGGGTCGTACGGACTCGAAACGTTAACTCTGTCCTTCTCTCCACAAATGCTATCAGGCCTGCTGAGTTTTTCGAGTATTCTCTGTTTTTCTCTTAAATACCATTGCACAGTCTGACTGGCTGTTGTGAGCATTCTGAAATGTCTGAAATGTAACTTTGATTGTATCGGAAAGCCTCAGAGTGGAGCATGATATGTGTGGAAAATTGAATATGAGTGCACTTTTTGTGATGGCCATTTTGAAATGTTTGGTAACGTTCTTTCAGATATTTTACAAATAAAGTATATTTTTGCAAAACAAAAACCCTACTCTCTAGCCTATGATTGCCGAGGCAGACTGTTGCAACTTTACTGCGCGCTACCCACCACATTGGCCCTCCACGGCAATCAGACAGCACAGAGCAGGGACCAGAGTTGGGACTGTCCATGAGAGGAAGCCTGCAGTATTGACAAGTCACCTTATGGATGTTTAGTGACAACGGCAGCAGTGGGTAGATGGAATGGAGGCCCATTGCTTTTCCAGCAGAGTAGTCCCAACTGCTGTAATGAACTGAGAATAGGACATGTAGATTGGGCAGGTTTACTGTAAATAAATAATGAACTGTTAAACTGATAGCTTTAGGATCAACAATTAACTGATTAATGGAACTTGATATTTTCCACTCCAGCTTTTTTCCCCTCACAGGACAAGAGGGAGAGTTTTATTACATTTAATCTAACTTGGGGGAGAAAAGGGCAGGCAGCAAACACAGGCAAAATAGCTTCAAGTGTTTTACTGGGTCAGGTTTCGATCAGGGTTGAAAAGCAGAAGCAGCAATAAAGTCAACACGAAGTTCAGTGAACATCAGTGACTGTCTTTGTAGGAACAGATACTGCCTGGATTCCCAAGTCCCACTCACACTCAAAAGGTTTCCTGTGCTGATAGGGATTAGATAAGGCAGAGTGGAGGAGGTGCATGATGAGGCTCATGCCAGTAGGTCAGTTGGGCCGATTGGCCTTTTCTGCACTGTAAATTCTAAAATGTTCTAATCATTAGTTGGTAGCACTGTACCCACCACTTAGACGTGTCACTGCCAGTCACCCTATATTGAGCAATAGTTCATACACTAATCTTACACTTGCACAGTGATCTAAACATATATCACTTTCTATTTGTTCTTCCATGGGATGTAGGTGTCACTGGCAAAGTCAGCGTTTGTTGCCCGTCCCTAATTGCCCTCGAAATGAGTGGCATTTCAGAGTCAACCACATTGTTGTGTGTCTGGAGTCACATGTAAGGATGGCAGATTTCCTTCCCTAAAGGGCAATTGGTGAGCCAGGTGGGTTTTTACAACAATTGATGACAGTTGTCATGGTCACTGAGGCTAGTTTTATATTCCAGTTCTAATAATCAAATTTAAACTCCACCAGCTGCCATGGTGGGATTTGAACCTACATCCCCCAGAACATGAGCCCGGGCCTCTGTGATTACTAGCCCAGTGACATGGCCACTACACCACCATCCACCTCCAAATTGGATACGGAAAGAGAAATAAGGAGAGCCAAAGAAAAACTGGCCAACATGAGCATGAATAAAAGAGCAAGCAACAAGATTTTAATTTTCAAAACCACTGAGAACGACCAACCACCTGCTGAACCGAGATTCCACAATTTCATCTGCTTCCCTTCCCGGGTCGGAGCAGATGAAGGGCATTGAAGGAGCATCATTCTTATCATTAAAGGGCTCCTTCCCTTGTTAAGTATCAGCCTTTCTGCGGCAAGTCCAATCCATCCAGCAACTTTGCACCAATTCGTGATACGCACCGTCTCTCTCTATCTCTCTCTCTCTCTCTTCACAAGCTGCAGGGAGCCATTAAAGCACCCACCGCTCTTCCAGCAAATTCCACCCCACAAGTTTTTGCCTTTCTTCAGATTACGCAACAACGATAACTTGCATTTAAATAGCGCCTTTAATGTGGTTCAAGGTCCCAAGGTGCTCCATGGCACCGATTACCAGGCAAGGTCCGGTGGGCGCTATTTCAAAGAAGAGGAGGGGATTTATTCCTGGTGTCCTGGCTAAGATTTATGCGTCAACCAACAACACAAAAACAGATTATCTGATCATTATCACATTGCTGTTTGTGGGAGCTTGCTGTGTGCAAATTGGCTGCCCCATTCCCTACGTTACAACAGTGACTACTCTTCAAAAAGTACCTCATTGGCTGTAAAGTGCTTTGAGAGGTCCAGTGGCTGTATGAACTTGATATTTTCCACTCCAGCTTTTTTCCCCTCACAGGACAAGAGGGAGAGTTTTATTACATTTAATCTAACTTGGGGGAGAAAAGGGCAGGCAGCAAACACAGGCAAAATAGCTTCAAGTGTTTTACTGGGTCAGATTTCGATCAGGGTTGAAAAGCAGAAGCAGCAATAAAGTCAACACAAAGTTCAGTGAACATCAGTGACTGTCTTTGTAAGAACAGATACTGCCTGGATTCCCAAGTCCCACTCACACTCAGAAGGTTTCCTGTGCTGATAGGGATTAGATAAGGCAGAGTGGAGGAGGTGCATGATGAGACTCATGCCAGTAGGTCAGTTGCAAGTATTTTTTTTTTAAAAATCTGACCCCCTTACACATAAGGAGTTACCAGGACAGGTAATCAAAAGAGTTAAGTTTTAAGGAGGATAAAAGCAAAATACTGCGGACGCTGGAAATCTGAAACAAAAACAAAAATAAAAATAGCAATAATAAAAATAGCTGGAAAAACTCAGCAGGTCTGACAGCATCTGCGGAGAGGGGGTTTTAAAGAGGATTGAGCGGGGTCTACAATGTGGTCGAGAAGGTAAGCAGCAAGAAATTAGTTCTAAATGTTATTCGTGATAAAGGCTGTGGAAATTTGGCGGGGGTGGAATCTTCACTGTGGCAAATAATAACTGCAGCTTATTGAGTGGAGACCATTCTTTCCAGGGAACAACACAGGGACAACAACCAACCTTCAGGATTCCTGCAGCAATTCTCTTCCCACGATTGCACAACCACACACCGACACACTGGGCTCACCTGGTAGCTGTTCAGTGTCGACCGATAGACTTGATCCGCTGGGAGAGCCATGGTCCAGATCAGGGTGAAGAAATGTAAATTGTAAAATTAGGAAATGGAGGGAAAGATTTGAAAAATGATCTTTTCTCTCTCTCTCTCCCTGCTATTCTCTTGGGCGGAGAGCTGAAACTGCAGCTACAGCCCAGATGAAAGGCGGATCATTTTGTTAATTATTTATTAACTGGTAACGAAGAAGTTCCTTGCTCTTTTGTTATTTCTCTGCATCCGGCAGGAACTTCGACTCTTTCCAACGAAGCCAGGATAAAGGATCGAATTCAAACAGAACTGGGAGCAGACTGTGTGGCTGTTTCTTATACTCCTTTATTGCTCCTCAGATTCTCTCTGTCTCTGTCTCTGTCTGTCCTCCTGTGACTCTCCCTGGACCAGCAAAACTGCAAATGCACCCCAGAGAAAGGGAAGATGTAATGAGATGGTTAGAATGTGTTGACAGCTGTTGTCACCGAACCTCCACCACCACCCCCCCCCACCCCCACCACCCCACCTCCCCCCACGACCAGTCAGATCCTCATTGCAAACTGAGCTGTGATGTCTGATAACCTCCTTATTCTGTTACAAACTCTAAATGCAGACAGACTATCTACACCACCTGGAATACACATACCACCCAGGGCCCAGTCCCTTGTGTCACGATCTGGAATGTACCGCCACAAAAGGTAGTGAAAGTAAATTCTATACCAATTTTCAATGGGGTATTGGATAAGCGGCCGTTTATGGCTAGAAGGATGGGGCAGGGGAGTGGGGGCTGAATGGCCAGCATGGCCTCCAAGAGCCAAATCACCTCCTCCTGTACCGTAGTGACTTGATGAAGGAAGAGGAGGGTGGGAATAATTGGATGGTTCATTCAAACAGCTGGCACAGGCTTGATGGGCCGAATGGACTTCCTTCTGTTAAAAACAAAAAAACTGCGGATGCTGGAAATCCAAAACAAAAACAGAATTACCTGGAAGAACTCAGCAGGTCTGGCAGCATCGGCGGAGAAGAAAAGAGTTGACGTTTCGAGTCCTCATGACCCTTCGACCGAACCTAGTTCGGTCGAAGGGTCATGAGGACTCGAAACGTCAACTCTTTTCTTCTCCACCGATGCTGCCAGACCTGCTGAGCTTTTCCAGGACTTCCCTCTGTACCATAAGATTCTTTAGAATAGCAGCACACAGTAACCAAACTAGTTTACTCTTTGCCAATTTTTACCTAGCAAAGCTTCCATGCTTTCTTTAAAAGTGTTTACTTAAATCTCTGCTTCTTCAAATGAAGTATTGCATTGGAGGATTGCTAACGCTGTCCCATTATTAAAAAAAGGAGGAAGGGATAGACCAGGAAATTACAGGCCAGTCAGTCTAACCTTGGTGGTGGAGAAGTTACTAGAAAGAATTCTGAGGAACAGAATATATCTGCACTCGGAGAGACACGGATTAATCAGGGATAGTCAGTGTGGATTTGTTAAGGGAAGGTCGTGTTTGACAAATTTGATTGAATTTTTTGAGGCGGTAACCAGGAGTGTTGATGAGGGTGATGCATTTGATGTGGTCTACATGGACTTTAGCAAGGCTTTTGATAAGGTCCCTCATGGCAGACTGGTCAAGAAAGTAAGAGCCCATGGGATCCAAGGCAAAGTGGCACATTGGATCCAAAATTGGCTGAGAGGCAGGAAGCAGAGGGTGATGGTAGAGGGATGTTTCTGTGACTGGAAGTTGTTTCCAGTGGGGTTCCGCAGGGCTCGGTGCTGGGCCCTGGTTGTGGTGTACATAATTGATTTGGATTTTAATGCAGGAGGTATGAAGAAGATGTTCGTGGATGACTTGAAAATTACTAGGGTGATAAATAGTGAGGGGGATAGCCGTAAGCTGCAGAAGGATTTCAATGGACAGGTCAGGTGGGCAGAGCAGTGCCAAATGGAAATCAATGCATAAAATTGTAAAGTAATGCACTTGGGGAGGGCTAACAAGTCAAGGGAATACACTATGAATGGCAGGACCCCAGAAAGCACTAAAGTTCAGAGAGACCTTGGTGTGCATATCCACAGATCTCTGAAGGTGATAGGACAGGTAGATAAGGTGGTTAAGAAGGCATATGGGATACTTGCCTTTATTAGCCAAGAAATAGAATGCAAGAGCAGGGGTGGTTATGCTGGAACTTTATAAAACACTGGTTAAGCCACAACTGGAGTACTGCATCAGTTCTGGTCACCACATTATAGGAAGGATGTGATTGCACTGGAGAGGGTGCAGAGGAGATTTACCAGGATGCTGCCTGGGCTGGAGGGTCTGAGCTATGAGGAAAGATTGGATAGGTTGGGGTTGTTTTCCTTGGAGCAGCGAAGGTTGAGAGGGAACCTGATAGAGGTGTATGAGATTATGAGGGACATGGATAGGGTGGACAGGAAGGCACTTTTTCCATTAGTAGAGGGGTCAATAACCAGGGGACATAGATTTAAGGTAAGAGGTAAAAGGCTAAGAGGGGAGTTGAAGAGAGTTTTTTTCACCTAGAGGGTGGTGGGAGTCTGGAACTCACTGCCTGAAAGGGTGGTTGAGTCAGAAACTCTTGTAACATTTAAGAAGTATTTAGATATTCACTTGTGTTGCCATAGCCTCCAGGGCTAAGGGCCAAGCGCTGGAAAATGGGATTAGTGTAGTCAGATATTTGTTGCCCAGCGTGGACACAATGGGCCGAATGGCCTCCTTCTGTACTGTAAACATCTATGAGTTCATGAGTTATGGACTGGAGGGGTTTAATTTAGACAGCCCTGATTTCTTCTCTCATCCCCCCTCCATTAACAGAAAGGTGTCTTTGATTTTTAATTTCCTGCTTTATAAGTGGTGATGCATTTTCCTTAACCCCTCAGTTTTGGAGTGATCCAATCCTCTACTAATAACCCCACAGCAAACTCAAGTTAGGGTAAAATCAGAGGGTTGGTTTATTTTGCACATGTTCAAAGTGCACAGAGGGACACTATGTAAACCCTGGTACATTCACAGAATAAAAGAGGGATAAGGGAAAGAAAGAGCTACAGGGCAAAGACCACAGACAAAATAAGAATCGTTTCACATGAGTCCAGAGTCCAGAATCAAAGTCCAAAGTTGTATTCTTTCAGCATCCACAGACTGAAGACTGATGCTGGATAACTCACTTTTTAAAACATTCATTCATGGGATGTGGGTTTCATTGGCTGGGCCAGCATTTATTGTCCATCCTTAGCTGCCCTTGAGAAGGTGGTAATGGCTTCCATGATGAGATGGGCCCTTGGAGAGGAATTAGTCTTGTAGATGCTGGTACAGATGTTCTCGTAGAAACAGTGTAGCTGAGGCCAGGCAATTTAAACCTGGACAGAGCTCTGGTTCTGTTGTTGTTTGGTTGATGGAAGATGGCAGACTGCCTCCTTCAGCTCCACAAGGCAATATTACAGGTTCTAGCAGCTTGGGGAGGGAGGGAGGGAGGGGGGGAGTCATGTGACATAACTCTCACCTCTTCCCCTTAGTTTGGACAAAGGATATTTATTCCTGGTCTGGATTCTTGAGATGGTTAATGTTTCATCCATTAATGAGTTCAATAGAGTTTTCAAGATCCTTTGTCCTCGCTGATGGATCATCTCCATTGGCCAGAGCCGGGCCTCAGAAATGTAAATGGTCTTTGTACAACTCCTTGGGACTTGATCTCAGCCGTCACAAGGTGAATTGGCAGCTCTTTAGAGAAAACGAGGTTGCTACTGTTTCTGAAGGCCAGAAATTCCTTTTGTGTGAGTCGTAGCCAGACCTGGCTTCAAGCATTATTGAAGCCTTTGTCAAGGTTTTATTTTAAATAATTTTATAGATTAGCCAGGATGTACATTTATATATATTTATAAAAAATATAAACTGAGGTCTTAGCCCACTGACATGCACACAAATAGATGCAGGTCCCATAATCATTGCTTATGGAATTATGTGCAGTTTTATAGAATGAATTAGGATAAGATTTGAGCTGAAAATTTCTGGGTGCCTGGGTAAGAGAGAGCCTTTGACAAGGCTGATCTCCTCTTGGCAGTACTGAACTAATAATGGTCATCCCTCTAAGCTAAAAGTTGCTTAACTGATATGTTTACCCTCAAGTAACCTGAAAGAACCAGAGCTGGTGCAGCTCAATTCACATCTTCCAACATTTTCCTAGATAGTCTTTGTTGGTACAGAGCTTGAGTTTTACTGAAAAAAAGATGCGCACTGTTGAAGTTTTTTGTCTTACACTCATCAGGACAATTTGCAACAATACCAAATGTAAAGGGAACAACAATTAATACTTTGTGAGGTTGCTGATTGGTTGGCAAGTGGACTCTGGTTGGTATGGGTGTTGCCATGGAGAATGCACCAGTTAACTGATGACCGACTAACTGAAGCATAAACTGTTGTTCCCTTTACATTTGATATTCTTGCAAATTGACCTGATGAGGGCAATTCAAAAATCTTCGACAACATGTGTCTTTTTTCAGCAATTTCCCTAGATCCTAATTCCAGCACTAAATTATTCCTATACTTCTAGAGACTTACACCTAATAACTATCCTGCAACTTACTTTAGAAAGACAGGCCATTATTTATTTATTGTTTAAAACTGCTAGTAATCCCCAACAATGTAGGAAGCAAAAAATTAAGCCTGCGAAGCAAGTAAAAGAACAAACTTGCATTTATATAGCGGCTATCACAGCCACACGCATTCCCAAAACCTTTTACAATCAATTAAATATTTGTTAAATGTAGTCACGGTTGTAACATAGGAAACACAGCAGCCAACTTGTACACAGCAAGATCCCATCATCAGATAGCCTGCTTTAGTGCTGTTGGTCGAGCAGTAAATATTGGGTTGTAACTTCCAAGCTCTCCAGCATCATATTGGTGGGTGGGTGAGAGGGGGGGGGGTGCCCCAAAGAATCATTGGGGAAACCCCTTCAGAAGGTTTAAGGTAAGGTTTGCACAATACTTGCCCAGAAGTGCAAATTTTCTCTAGGCAATTGCCCTGCACTGGGAGCCATCTGAAAATGTGACTTAAATCGCAAACTTCAGAAGGTCCCGATTGGGTTACATCAATAGTTACCCAGAAAAAGTTAGAAGGGATTAAAACCACTTCTAACTTCTGGGCACTTAACTTCCCCCTGGTTTGTCAAGGGCCTTTAAACTTCAATGGATCTTTAACTTACCTGGTTTATGGCAGCTACTGCTGTTAAAAAAAAAAAGTGGGATGTAGCCTCCTTCTCTTTGACTCCGCTGCACTTTGACACTAGGTGTTGCACTGCTTGTATCTTGCCCGGTCTGAGTTGGAAAGCCAGGCAAGATAGGATCAATAAAATACATAAAGGTAATGAATTGATTCGTGTTAAAGTAAAAGCTGCAATAAGTGGAATCTTGTTGGTAATTTCTTCATTTGGGGGTTATTCAGTAAATTTGGGCTTTTTGGTTTACAGTTTTGTCACAAGGATGGTTGATAGCTGTGATTTTGACAGCAGGACAGGCAAAACCACCAACATGTTCCTCTTAGTGCTACAGGGACATAGACATCATCTTATCTTATCCCAGAAGGCACAAGGGTGTTAGATGTGGTATCTTACTGTGGCTTTTTAAAGACAAAATAATTGCATTTATATAACACCTTTCACACTATCAGGACATCCTAAAATGTTGCATAGCCAATGAGGTACTTTTCAAAGGGGTGGTAGCATAGTGGTATTGTCATTGGACTAATATTCCAGAGACCCAGGGGAATGCTCCGGGGACCCAGGTTCAAGTCCCACCACAGCAGATGGTGAAATTTGAATTCAGTAAAAATCTGGAATTAAAAGTCTAATGATGACCATGAAACCATTGCTGACTGTTGTAAAAACCCATCTGGCTCACTAATGCCCCTTTAGGGAAGGAAATCTGCTGTCCTTACCTGGTCTGGCCTACATGTGACTCCAGACCCACAGCAACGTGGTTGACTCTTAAAATGCCCCCTGAACAAGAGCAATTAGGAATGGGCAATAAATGCTGACCTGGCCAGTGATGCCCACATCCCATGAATGATTTTTTTTAAAAATGTAGCTGCTGTTGAAGAGCAGGAATAAACTATAATATGTAGTAACAAAATTAGTGTAAAGGCTTCCTTTGAATGTCACTGGCCAATGACAGGCATTCATAAACAAAAATCGGACATGCAAAACTCCTGGAGCCCAATTGGGAATCAAAAAGGAAAGATGTTTTCTACTGGTGACACTAAATAGTCATCCACCAGTTACCTGCTCCAGCCGAAACCACCAGCACACCCTTCCCCCTCCCCACGCCCCAATTCAGGTATGCATTGGTAGACCAAAGAACCACAGAAAAGTTAAGGTGCAGAAAGAGGCCATTCAGCCCATTGTGTTTGCGCCGGCCAAAATAAGAGAAACTAGCCACTCATTTTAATCCCACTTTCCAGCACCTGGTCCATAGTCTTGCAGGTTACAGCACTTCAGATGCAGATCCAGGTACTTTTTAAATGAGTTGAGCTTTTCAGCCTCAACCACCAATTCAGGCATTGAATTCCAGACACCCACCACCCTCCGAGTGAAAAAGCTTTTCCTCTCGTCCCCTCTAATCCTTCTACCAATCACCTTAAATCTATGCCCCCCTGGTAATTGACCCCCCAGCTAGAGGAAACAGGTCTTTCCTGTCTACCCTATCTCAGCCCCTCAATTTTGTGCACCTCAATTAGGTCATCCCTCAGACTCCTCTATTCTAAGGGAAACAAACCCGACGTATCCGATCTTTCCTCACTGCTGCAAATTTCAAACCCTAGCAGCATTTCTGTAAATCTCCTCCGTACTCTCTCCAGAGCAATCATGTCCTTCCTGTAATGTGGTGACCAGGACTGTACAAAAAATTCCAGCTGTGGCCTAACCAGCGTTTTACACAGTTCCATCATTACCTCTCTGCTTTTGTATTCAGTACCTTGTCCAATAAAGGCAAGCATTCCATATGTCTTTTTTTTTAAACCACCTTATCCACCTGTCCTGCCACCTTCAGGGACCTGTGGATATGTGCTCCAAAGTCTCTCACTTCTTCAACCTCTCTCATTATCCTCCCATTGTGCAACATTCATGGAAATGAATAAAACTTCTGGACAAAATGGTCTTGCTATTACTTTATCATTCATACTTGCAATACCCGCAATGGAGTTTGACCGGGGATATAATTAAGGCTGTACTTTAGAGAGAAGAAAGACTTTGCTTCCTTATCAATTGGCTTTTAAGTGCATTACATCAAAGAAACAATGGCCCAGCAATTGCTGTGCAATCAATAGTTCAAATGTCAGTGTTCACGGTCATTGCTCCATTCAAACTCTCAGCAACTTCAGGAGTTTGGACATGCTTAGCATAACATGGAGACTCAGAAGTTACTCCTCCTTCGTTGCTGTGTAGAGGTACTCTCAGATTGCAATTTCCATTGCAATCATGACTTGATAAAAACTTCCCCTCTAACATTATAGCTCTTGCTGTAAAACCCTTGAAAAATGCTGACTGGGGAGTAAATGGGTTTACAACAATTCAGTAACTTCATAATCACTGCTAAACAACTTCACTAGTCCAGACGAGCAAAGTTAACGTTTGCGGAATGTCAGATTTCTCGACAGTGATAGAGAACACGCCACAGATTTTTAAAAGCATTCAAAAAATCGTTTTCAAAAAAAGTCTATGTTCAGTTTAGCTGCTATCTTAATATAGTCATACATTTATGTCACAATCAGAAAACTTAAGTTGAAAGTGAAGGATTTTAAGTGTTTTGGTTTGCAGTGTGTGAAACATTAAATGTGATTAGTTGCCTGTCTGCTCGCTGACATTACTGCTGCTGTTTGCCAAGGCATCCCCTTGACTTGGTGACAAAATTAAACTTCCATCGGGAAAGGCAAAAAACCATGCCACAGATTTCGCTAAATTGTTGAGAGGAAATTTCTTCAAGGTCAGCGGCAAGTACCATTGCTTCCCTGCTGGCCGCATGTTCTTCCCAAAAATACACTTTATTCATAAAAATATGTAAAATTACATTCCTAACAGTTCAAACTAGACATTACTGAAAGTGCAACTAGTTCAAATACTTTCCATGCAGCATAGGAGACTCTGCAATTGCAACGAAAGGGAATTCAATATAGTGTAGTACACACCTCCACCACGCTGTGTTAACTCGAAGTTATTACAATTACACAGGCTTTTCCCTGCCTGGTTGATGTTCTGCAACTATAAAGCTGAAAAAATAAATCTTTCCAGTCAGAGCTTCCATCTCACTGAGGAGGCTTCAGGCCAATCCACATCCAGCAACCTGCTCTGAAAACTCTGCTCGGCAGCTGCGAAAATGACACCACAGCAACTGAGGCAATCCATAACTATCTAAAACAATCAACAACATTCTAAATCAAAAAAACCACAACATTATTTTAAAAGAAAGGCAATTTTCCCTATCTCCCAATGTTAACAGGTGGATCCTTTAAAAAATTCAAGGCTCCAGATCCAGATCCACATGTTCGCCAAAAACTAATCAATTCTTTCTTGGGACATACCCTATCTGTGTACCAGGTTTTGTTGAAATCTGTCCATTAGTTTTTGAGATATATTGGGCCATAACTTCCTCAGAGTGGCAATCAGTTTCGGATTGCTACTCCGAACCCATTTACCTTCACCAAATTTCTTCTGTGCCTGTTTTGCCTGACCTTCCAACTCAGGCCAGGCAAGATCCAGGCAGCGCAGCTCTCGCCGAAGTCCAGCACCATTGAATTGAAGGAGGATGCACCCCCTTTTTTTTTTTAAACAGCGCCAGCTGCTGTAAAGCAGGTAAGTTTAATGGTCCCATTGAAATTGACAGGCCAGGGAGAAGGTCAATGAAAAGGATTAGGTTGGGGGTGGGGGGGGGGGGGGGGGGGAGGGGGGAGTGTGGGAGTGTTCTGAGGTTGGGCGGGGATGAGAGGAGAGGGTTGGACATTGGGAGTGGTGTGGGGGGGTTTCGGACATGGGGAGGGAGGCCATAAGGCGTAGGAGCATAGTAGGCCATTTGGCCCATTGAGTCTGCTCCGACATTCAATGAGATCATGGCTGATCTAATAATCCTCAACTCCACTTTCCTGCCTTTTCCCCATAACCCATGGTTCCCTTATTGATTAAAAATCTGTCTATCTCAGCCTTAAATATACTTAACGACCCTCTACAGCCCTCTGTGGTAAAGAATTCCACAGGATGACTGCCTTCTGAGAGAAGAAATTCCTCCTCATCTCTGTTTTAAATGGGCGACCCCTTACTCTGAGATTATGCCCTCTGGTCCTAGACTCTCCCACAAGGGGAAACAACCTCTCAGCATCTACCCTGTCAAGCCCCCTAAGAATCTTATATGTTTAAATAAGGTCGCCTCTCATTCTTCTAAACTCCAATGAGTTACAGGCCCTACCTACTGAACCTCTTCTCATAAGAAAACCCCTCCATACCCGAGGTCAACCTAGTGAACCTTCTCTGCACAGTCTCCAATGCCAGTATATCTTTCCTTAGATAAGGGGGCCAAAACTGTTCCACAGTATTCGAGGTGTAGTCTAACTAGTGCCTTCTATGGTTTTAGCAAGGCTTCCCTATTTTAATACTCCATTCCCTTTGAAATAAAGGCTAACATTCCATTTGCCTTCCCTGTTACCTGTTGAACTTGTATGTTAGCTTTTTGGGATTCAAGCATGAGGACCCCCAAGCTGCACTGCAGCTTTCTTCAATCCTTCTCTATTTAAATAATATTCAGCTCCTCTATTCCTCCTGCTAAAGTGCATAACCTCACACTTTCCCACATTATATTCCATCTGTCACATTTTTGCCCACTCACTTAACCTGTCTATATCCCTCTTTAGACTGTCTCATCCTCACCACTTGCCTTCCCACCTATTTTTGTCATCCGCAAACATAGCGATAGCACATTGATTTCCCTCATCCGAGTCATTAATACATATTGTAAATAATTGTGGCCCAGCAGTGATCCCTGTGGCACTCCACTAGTTACAGGTCGCAATCCTGAAAATGCCCCCCATATCCCAACTCTCTGTCATCTATTAGTTAGCCAGTCCTCTGTCCATGCTGATATACTACCCAACACCAAGGTTTCTTATCTTATTATGTAGTGGTACTTATTAAATGCCTTTTTGAAATCCAAATATCTTACGTCTACTGGTTCCCCTTTATCAATGCAACAGGCCGGACATTCGGGCGTTGGGGGGGGGGGGTGTCAGTTCAGGGAGTAGGATTTGGGCCCGCAGGTGGGAGGGGGTGGGGGGGGGGGGGGAGTGCCAGGGGAGGTGTCCTGTGTGGGTGGGGGGGAGGGCAAGTCCCATGGAGGGTCACTGGATGGGAGAATGGAGGAGTGGGTGCAGTCCCCTGGGGGTGAGGGATGGTCATGGCTGTTTTTGGAGGGGGTGGGTGCGCGGGTGGGTGGTGAGTCCTGTGGGGGGGGAATTGGTCTGGACCATTACAATAGATACCAAGAAGTTAGAAGAGATTTTAATTCTTCCAACTTTTTCTGGGTAACTCTTGGCATAACCCAGGCGGAACCATCTGAAGTTTATGATTTAAAACCGCATTTTCGGATGGACCTTGGAATGTGCAAGTCTGCAATACTCAGTCGGGACAACTCTTTGCATTCGAGGACCGGCAAGTTTCAGGTAGACTAAATCCAGGCCAGTAGCACCATGTCAGGGTTTGGGAGTTATTACTCTAACTCAGCACAATAAGACTAACCTCAACCATCACCTGTACCAAGGGAGGAAACAGAAGCAAAACTGAAAATGTATTGTCAAAGGACTGGCTGGAGGGAAGACACACCAGTTTGTACATTATTTTTATTCATTCATGGGACCGCAGGGAAGGCTGGTATTTATTACCCATCTCTAATTGTTCTTGAGAAGCCTCTGCAATGAACCAGTGCAGTCCATGTGACATAGGTACACCCACAGTGCTCTTAGAGATGGAGTCCCAGGGTTTTGATCTAGTGACGGTGAAGGGACTACAACTTAATTCTAAGTCAGGATGGTGTGCCACTTAGAAGGGAAATTGCAGGTGGTGGTGTCTCCATTATCTGCTGCCCTTGTTCCTTTTGGTGATAGAAGTCATGGGGTTGGAAAGTGCTGTTGAAGGAGCCTTGGTGGGTTGCTGTAATGTATCGTGGACACGCCGCTACCACTGTTTAACATTGAAGAGAGTGGATGTTTAAAGTGGCAAATGGGGTGCCAATTAAGGGGGCTGCTTTGTCTTAGATGGTGTTCTGCTTCGAGTGCTGTTGGAGCTACACTCATCCAGGCAAGTGGAGAGTGTTCCATCACACTGCTGACTGGTGCCTTGTAGATATTGGAGAGGCTTTGGGGAGTCAGGAGGTGAGCTACCCATTGCAGAGTTCTCAGCTTTTGACCTGCTCTTGTAGCCACAGTATTTATGTGGCTAGTCCAGTTCAGTTTCTGGTCAATGGTAACCCCAGGATGTTGATGGTGAGGGATTCAGTGATGGTAATGCCATTGAATGTCGAGGGGAGATGGTTAGATTCTCTTTTGTTGGAGATGGCATTTACTGGCACTTGTGTTGTGCAAATGTTACTTGCCACTTGTCACACTTAACAGCCCAGCCAAATGTGTCAATTGTCTGCATTTCCTTTCGGCTGTAATCATGATCTGTTGCAATTAAACTCACTATGCACTTGTTAAGATTAGGGAAAAAGTATATACTCTAGCTAGCAAGGAAGTTAATATGAATGAAGACATAGCAATTTAGTCATTGAGTTTACACCATTTACTAATGTGCTACAACAGCAATACATCTCTTCCCCAGGACTCTCTATCTCTTTCAATGCTTCATATTCCTATCCAACAGATCAGCTGCTCCTGCTTACGTATTTTCCTTCAGATGAGATTGAGTATATTAAGACTTGCTGTATATATTTAATACAATGCTGTTTCAAAGCAGGTTAATGATGAACCACCAGTCAAAGCCCATTTAATCCAGCAGACATTGCCACCTATCCTGTGCCTCATGTAATTACAGGGCATGGAATTTCTGACCCACTTTATGGAATAGGCAATAGTGAGACGACGTCACATGTGGTAAAATCCTCATTATGATGTGATGACTTACTCCCCTCTTTAAAGAAAAGTCACTGCACTTAATACCGTGATTTACCCTATATAGACTCACAATGAAGAAAAATGTAGAAACTTTTATATTTATAAGAGCGTCACTGAACATGACTTTGGGCAAGTGACATCTCCAAAATATTAAATCAGGGGTTAACAGAATGATTTATTTTTATAGACTTTTAAAATTAATTTAAACAAATTCTGTATCATAGTAATCTTTTGGGAAAAAGGAGCAATAAAAAGAAACATGTTTAAATAGCATTTGCATCACTCTCAAAACGTCTCAAAGCATTCCAAAGCCCAATGAATGCCTTTTGTTTTTGAAGTGAAGTCACTCACGTAGGCAAGCCCAGCAGCCTGTTTGCATAAAGCATTGTCCAATAGACAGCAAATGTGAGGAATGACTGTGGCATTGGTTAAGAAAGGAATGTTGGCAAGGACACCAGAAACACAATGTTCAGCACCAATCGCAACTCCTCAGGTACTGAAGCAGTCTGTGCTCGCATGCATCAAGGCCTGGATAACATTCAGGCTTGGGCTAAGCACCACACAAGTGCCAGGTAATGACCATCTCCGCAAAGGAGAATGTAACCATCTCGCCTTGACGTTCAACTGTGGAATCATCAACATCCTAGGGGTCACCATTAACCAGAAACTGAACTGGACAAGTCATATGAATAACGTGGGCTGCAAGAGCAAGTCAGAGGCTGAAAACGGTCTGGAGTGTGAGAATATCTCCACTTGCCTGGATGAGCTCAGCACCAACAAGAAGCTCGACACATCCAGACAAAGCAGTCCGGGTGATTGGCACCCCATCTATCACCTTGAACATTCACTCCCTCCATCACTGACACACAGTATCTGCAGTGTGCATCATCTACAAGATATACTGCAGCAACTCAGCAAGGCTCCTTTGACAGCACCTTCCAAACTGGTGACCTCTACCACCTAGAAGAGCAAAGGCAGCTGGTGCATTGGAACATTACCGCCTGTAAGCTCCCTTCCAAGTCACACGATCCTGACTCGGAATTATATCGCTGCTCCTTCACTGTTACTGGGTCAAAATTCTGGAACTCCCTCCCTGACAGAACCCTACACCCCATGGGCTGTAGCGGTTTAAGTGGATGGCTCATCACCACCTTCTCAAGGCTAATTAGGGATGGGCAATAAATGTTGACCGAGCCTAAGACGCCCACATCCCATGAATGAATAAAAAAAATTTCTCCTAACTACTTAGAAAGTCTTACAGGATTTTTACCTTCCATTTGAACAGGCAAGTTTGAAGTCTTAACTGAGAGGTTCGTACGTAATTGTGTAGTTCATGTGCTAATGCTCAGGAGTAGAGCTTGCAGTCATTATCTTCTGGTTGAGGTAATGGTACCACCAACTGACAAACAGGAAAAGACCATTTGGCCCAGCTAACGTTTTGGCAATAAAGGGCAATGGTGACGTGAAAGAGAGGGTTATGGTGCTTTATGAGGTGCATGGTAATAGTTTAATTGTAATAGCATACGTTGATTCAGAGGCAATCCCCAAAATGGCCTCATTCTGACACCTAAAGGCAGTAACATGAGAGTACATGGTCACAATGTTCAATGGTACTTCTAAAAATGGGGGACTGACAATGTTCTAGAAATAAACCTTCTTTCTAAATATGAATTTGCTGAAAATCTTCTGCAGCTTTCTCATCTCATCTTCAAACCTTTCACTTTCATGCTCTCCCAGCAATCTCCGCTAACTATACTTCTCCAAACAAGACATCTACTCCTCATCTACCCGTTTGCTACTTGCACTCCACACTGCTTTTGAAGGCTGGTCCAGCAGCCTTTAATATGTGGAATTCTCTTGTCACTTTGTCTTGCTATCTCCTCCCTGTCTAAAAAAGTTCTCCTTGGTCTCCCTCTCCATATCACAGTACATCTTTTCCATCTCGTTTCAGCTCAGACATCTCATTCCGAGATATACTAAATAAATGAGAGCTGATGTATTCTTGCCAATTACCAGCAGCCATCTATGATGACTGAAATTTTCCTTCCAGGAGTCCAATCCAGCCATTTGGGGAAGTGAGTATGCTTTGTTTAAACAATTATGGTCTGAAAACTTATAGTTATCTTTTTATTGTGATCATATCGTACACTATTAGTGAAAGTCAAGATCATAATTTTATAATTATGGGTGACCAAACAGAGGCACACTGTATTCCAGTTTTAACCTTTCACATATTTTCCGCAGATGTGATGCTTTGTATACGAAATTATTTATCTGTTTAAGTTTCAAATAGGCTAATCAGAAGAACAGCATTGACATGGACCAGCAAGTCACACTTTTCATAAAACACAATCACCAAAACCGAGTGCATAATTTAAATAAATTAAAACATATTGTTAAGTAAGGCAGTCAAGTTCAGTCTTAATTAGTGACTTTGGGACAAAAACAAAAACTATGAAAACAAATTCGGTCCATCAGGTTTGCCCATTTCTGAGGAAGTGTGTCATCTATTCTATCAAGATATGGGATTGCATTAACATAGCACTTTTCACAACCTCAGGACGACTCCAAATGCACTGCGGCCAATTAAGCACTTTTTAATTTTTTGGAGTTTAGCCTCCGTTGTAATGTAGGAACACAGCAGCCAACTGGTATGCAGCAAGGTCCCACAGATAATGTCATGAGATTTTTTTTTAACACCCAGCGGGAGGGTGGACAGGGCCTCAGTTTAAATGTTTCATCCAACCAATTCATTTCTTTAACTCAAGCTAAACAATTAGCTTAGAATATCTCGAGGCTGTCTTAAACCCATGTTCTAGGTTAACTAAATTGGGGTAGTGGAGTGGGGGAAGAAGAGAAACTATACCTCACTGAAGTGTCATTTCTCTGTATTTACTCTTTCCTATAACAAAGAACCAAAAAACAATATTTGCTTCCGCTCTCACCACTACACACAAGTACATTGTTCTTAGAGGTGACATCGAGGTTTAAGAATTCCCATAATACTGTGCTACATAACAAAGTGTTGTGCGCACTGTAGTTCACACACATTTTCCCCAATTGGTTAATTAACAAATGATGATGATTGGTCCACAACTTATTGGTAATAGCTTACATTGTCCATTTGGTCTGATAAGGCCAGAAATGTTTTCAGTTTCTGACACACACTAGCAACCTTTCATCATCAACTTGGAAAAATGTGTATCAGCATAGAAGAAGAACAAGTAAAAGAAAACAGTAACATATAACCACCATCTATTTTGGGTACCTTGGCTGTTAATATTAGTTTCGCTTTGTCAGCTCAAGAGTCTGGGTAACTCTGATAAATCAGCATTAAAAGTAACTGTAAGAAGGGTTATACCTAGACACACACACACACACACACACACACACACACACACACACACACACACACAAAGTATTCCATTCCACATGGTTACAATTTTTGTTATGTTTGATATACTTTCAAATTTATAGGAATCACATTGACCCATCATCCCAGCACTGAGTACTGCTGCTATTTGCAGAGTTGATACCCAATTGTTAACCTACAATAAACTCTCAGTATTTTTTGAAGAGGAGGTAATAGAAATGTTTCCAGCTGATTTGATAAAAGCACAAGAGCTTGTGAAGGCTATTCAGCCCATCAAGCCTGCTTCTAGTTCCCACAAATCAGGAATTAGCCACCATTGATACAGTAGTCATCCTTCTCAAATACAAAGTGCAGGTGTGTCAGTATCTGTAAAGAGAAATGGTAGGTTTATGACATTTATGGACGTGTACACTCTAGATCAATATTTCTTCTATATTTTTCTTCCTGAATTTCTTTTTACAAGGCACAAAGGCTCTTGAGGCCAGCCACTGCATGTCTGTGTTGGGGTATAATTGGTGCATTGTAGCACAAAGCAGCATTGCTTGGTTTTAATAATCAGCATTAAAAAAATTAAATGTATAGTGCATCAAATATTCAGTCAGCTCCTGCAGCATTAGTATGGTAGGTGCTTGCAGCCTTTACTTTATCTTTCCTCTTTCTTTTTCCTCACCAAAGTCAAGCACTTAACAGAAGCTGGGTGAGTTGTTGGATTCTCCCCCTCTCCTGGTGGATGTAAATCTGAGTGTCCCAAAGCATGTTGACTAAAATAGCGTCGTCAATCTCATCCAACATCACATCTGTCTTCAGCTGTGAATTAAGCCTGGATAAGAAATGACAGCATCAGATCAGGTTCATTCAAAAAACTCATTCACTCAGCTTCCTTACACAGTCAGAGTCAGCAAGTCTCCCCAGCTGGTTTACTCTGCAACAGAGGTGTCAGCTAGCGCGGTGGTAACAGCCTACCCTATAAACCTCACTGATGGATGAGGGCACAACACGGAGAATAGGTCAGTCCTGTGGAACAGTCCAGTCCAGCAGGGTGACAAATACAGGACGTGCTCTCCCACAGCGTGAGTCATGAAGCCTTGGAGACATGCATTAAATCGAGAGTTTCGGTAGGCAAACATTTAATGATAATGATGTCCTACTACACAGCTCCAGGACTTGTCAAAATTCCACCCACAGTCTGGATTAATTCAGTAGAGTGGAGATCTACCATGCTCAAAAAAAAAAGGTAAAATCTTTAGAGCCCATGTCCAAGCTTTGTGCCTTCCGGGGCTGTTTAACTGCCTAACGTGGAGACTTCTAGGTAACATAAAAATTATAAAATTGATGTTGCTGTTAAATTGCATAGTTCTCAATCTGCAGATAATAATGGCTCTGGGTTTCTGACTGATGATTAATCTACTCATGAAACAAGGGCAATAAAATCAGCTCTTCCCAAACCCCCAGGCCCACAAAATTAAAACATGCCAAACCAACACACAAAAGATTTGTCTGCACTTCATTGGCAATATTGCAAGGGCTGTAAGTGGTACCAATGACTCGGTTTGATCATTCAGTCTGAGCGAGCATCCTTGTACAATGATACCGGGCACAGCTGTATTGTCCAGACTGTCGTTATCAAGATCCAAAATGTAACGGTGCAATGGATAATATATTCGTCTCAAGGCCATAATGCTCCAAATATCACATTTTAACAATATGCAAAGCAATCTCAGAAGAAAGCCAGCCCGCTAGAAAACCAGTGCTAGTTTGGAGCAAAATATTTACAAACAGGCTCCAAGCAACCTATAAGTGATCTCAAGAATTTATGAGCATCTATGTTTACCTGAACTTGCCTCTTTAGACCACTTCCTGCAAGGAGAATCTGAGCAGTAGTCTTAAAAGACCAGGCCAAGTAAAATACTGCCCCAATTTTGCAGCTAAACATCACAACCAGATTACTCATGAGTAATGTTTGCATTATCTACTAAAAGTAACAACAAAAAAGATGTGCAACAGTTAATACAAAGCAATAGTCTAATCTCAGGGGTTATAAATGATTCCCAATTGAACTGAAAGATTTGAATGTGCCTTGGGACTTGCATCATTATCTGCAGAATAAATTAATCTATGCCAAGGGTTGGAGGTGACAGACAAGACCCTCCCACCCACTCCCATACTGAAGCCTCTGCTTGATGAATTAAATCCTGTGCAAAATCCTGAAATTCCTTCCCTAACAGCACTGTGGATGTATCTACACCACGTGGACTGCATGGTTCAAGAAGGCAGCTCACCACCGCACTCTCAATGGCAATTACAGATGGGCAATAAATGCTGGCCTAGCCAGCAGCAACCACATCCCGTTAGAGAATTTTAAAAAAATACCTGAAATATGGAATGTCCACCATTTCACACCAGGCTCTGGCTCGATCCACTGCTCGACCATCAGAATCAGTGCACTAACAAACAGAAGGTGGAGGTCCTGTTACGACACTTACTCATGTATTTAGGTTCTCTCCACACATAGTCCAAAGTGGTTCCGTTTTCTCACCGCCACACACCCTGCACTAACAGGGCAACTTGCCACCAGTTCCAAAGAGTAACCAATTTAGGTGTAGCAGTGTGGGTTCAGGAGGGCTTTAATATTATTTAATTTTGAAAACAAGTATCCAAGGTATACTTTTTTTTTACAAAAGTCTCATTATTTTAGTGATGATAATTATATTAAAACCTCCTGCAAACAAAAGACAAATACATCAACACTCAACACTAGATGGTCCTTGGATACTCAAAAGAGTCTGGTCAGTTTGTCTTGTGCCTGTCATTAGTGAGACCTGCACTAGTTATAAAAGCCAGTGATGCCCCATTTTTCATTGAAACACCAAAGCAAATGGTGCAAGGACTGAAACGAGCAGGAGCAAATATAATGCAAGCTAAGTCATTAGGTGATGCCAGGCTTGGGTTTGAAGGTTGCAGGAGTTGGAAAGAGTAACAGAAGTCCTGGGGAAGAATGAGTGAGTAACAGATGCTGTTACAAAGCCTGATAACATAATTAGTAGAAACAGGAGAGGAAAGGTTCAAAGCAGCATGAAACATAGCAGTAAAGATCATGAGGCAGCCATTCAGTGCATTGTACATTTGCTACTTTACAATAATCACCAGTTTGAAGCTTATCTGGAGAGGAGTTAAAAGGTAGATTTAATTTGGATTTGAACTAATGGGAAAGGTGACAAGAGTCACAAAATAACAGACCTAAAGATTCCTTAAATGCCCCACTCTAAGGAATAGTAAATTCATACAAGGGAAAGAACAAAAGCATACCCCTTACATATTCTACTTACACAGTCAACCACCATCTTGCCCAATTCTCTGGCACCAAAGACTGTTTTAGCCAGTTCCCAGGGATTGGAGGGGCGGAAGACATCAACAGAAGTCACAGGTACCTGTGGCGGTTTCCCTGTTCCAAGAGAAACAACAATGCCGAGCTTCTTCACCTGACTCCCTCTACCCTACAAATTGAACATAGCGCAAATAAAAAGGACAAACTGTCAAACTAAAGTTACACAAACGGTTTTTTGTTATTCACCTTGTAACATTTATCAATTAAATTAGGATGTATTCACAAGTCTTTTTCAGACCATTATTTACAACTCGTTACTGGAGAAAGAATGGTGTTTTCCACTAATTGCATGAACTCCATTCTCCATACCTGTGTCAACTGGGCTACTTGTCATATGGGATCATGCATAGCAAGGGTTAATTAACTGTTTGACTACAAAGTCACCACAGTTGAGTTAAATCTGGTCCAACCTCGACCTCATCCGGCCTCAACATATGCTCACTTTCAGGAAGATGCCAATCAAGAACCCCACTGATTTTCCCTTTTGTGCGCTTCCTTCTGTAGCCTGGCTCAGTCATAACAGCCTTAGCAACATTCCAATTAAGATCAGTAAGACACAAAGGTCATGGACCAAACCAGCCTTTCCTGTCCATCTCACACTATGTAATCCATTTACCCTCAGAGCCATCGGAAGAGCAACAAGCATGTTTAAATCGATCTTTTAAATGCACAGCACTTTCTCCTTGTCATGAAAAACCGATAATGGCTACTAATTACTAATGTGTACATTGAACTTTTTAAGGAAGACCTGTGTGTTTTTAAGGAAAAACAAGCAAGCAAACTGAGCAAAGGATGGCTGATAATGTAAAGTGACCACTTTCTGGAAAGTTCCTATGTGGGTTATACTGACAAACCTGTCCTGAGAGAACAAAGAATGCCACACCTGAAAAGGTGTCATGGCCTTCTTCAAGCAGAGACCCTTGAAAGGGAGATAAGAAAAATGCAAAAGATTGAACTTTACTCTCCTGTGATTGTGAAGACAAAAGTGTCTCAGTAGTCACCCAAAAATCCACCTCTTGTTGATTTATATCTCAGAATGGGTAAAAGTTCTGATATGAATGCAAGGCTATTTCCTCTCCTGGAACACACAGGGAAAAAAATGGATTAAATAGCTAGCTGCAGAGCAATGCAGTGTGTGCTGGTGTGTTGTGAGAGTGACAGCACAAGATGACCAACTAGTTACCCCTGCAATTGCCCCTTAACAAATGTTTCTAAACTAATTGCAAAACTACCAAAGTAATTTCTACCAGAATCACCCAACTTAATGGCCGCAATGTATTGCCATCTATGCCTCACGGAGAAGCCAAAGACTGATTCGTATGTTTTAAAAAACTTTTATTTGGACCCTTAACTTCTCGTTTCTGATCTGTGTGTGCATGTATTGCATTTTTCATATTTTTCTTGGGTTTTGTTAACTAATAAACTTACTCTTTTTTTTGACTCAAGAAAGCCTGGCTTCTTCTAAAAAATTTGGGCTGGGAAAAAGTATCCACGGAGGAAGGGGTCCCTTTTAAATTGCGACCAAGGGGGCTGAATGAAGAAGGGGAGCCAGCTCATTCCTCTTCAACCGGAAGCATACGAAATTGGGGTTCCGTTCGGGAAGTTAACAAATTGGGGGACCTCGCCCGGGGACCAGTTGTCCTCTATCTCAAGCTATATGGTGTTGCAATGAACAGGTGGACCCTTCACGCTCAATGTTTCAAAATCAGCATCACATTTCCAAGATTTTAACAGCACAAGGACACATTTCCACAGTTTCTATATATATTATACATATATATGTAGGATTAAATAGACATAGAATAATTGTTCACAATCATTGTTAAGGGTGCAAATCTCTAGGCAAGGAGTCCTTTGTCCAGTGCAGAAATATAACGTAAAGGATAAAAAAAAAGTGGGTAAAATGTGGCTGGAATTCCTTTTCGATGGGATTACCTTTCCATCTAAAATACCCATGTTTCTAACTTGGTAGCAATTGGATCTTTCATGAACAATTTTTGTTCTAGTCTTTGCAACAGCAAAAGCAGCAATTAGAAACTAAACTGGCTTCCTGCATTTGTCATACAATTAGCAGATTTATGAAATAAAAGCAATGCCAACCTTTCTCTTCAGATTCTGATTGTATTCATGAATTTCAGTTATGGCGTCCAGCGTTGGATTATTCGCAAGTAGCCCCCCGTCCAGAAAGCGGCCCATAGGTCGGAAGTAGGTAGGGGCTGCACCGCTGCATCGAGCAGCTCGCCACACTAGCTGGTCTGTTTCAAGGAAGGCCACAATTTAGAACGTACACATGATATGCTTTCCCTAACTGGCTGTTTATATGTTACCTTTTCCAATTTGCCACCAACTTTTGCCTGCCAGGTGCACGCAGTTACTCACTGACCAAAGATGGACGTGTAATGGTGGTTTTCCACGTGGTAACACCAGTGTGGTACCATTTTTAAAAGGGGTTGTTTCCAGTTCAATTGGAACTTCCAAAGCTGATCCTTCACGGAATGGGTCTCCAAGAAGTTCACTGTCCTCTTTCATGTCAATCACTGTCATGAAGCCATTAACGTATATAATTAGAAAATATTTTTCTTTTAAAGTAGAGGTTTAGTCTGTGGGTGTTTATTTGGATTAAAGCCAGTTAGGCTGGGTGCTTTGATGTGTACTAGTTTTGAGATGTAAACAGAGAGATAGAATGCATTTTTTGAATAAGGCATTCAAGAAGTGGGGTGAAAACTACCACCTAGCTAGCAGATACCAAGCAATATGTTTATATTGCTAATAAAATTGGTGCAATGAAAGGGGTTTTATTGTTAAAGGGTGGAGTTCGAAGAAGCTGGTGATACAATGAGAATTTACATTCAATGGGCAGTGCTAGGTATAACTTTAGCAATTTTGTATGTGTAGAGCAGAGGCAATGTGAGATCAAAAGCAGCTGTCAGCCTCCAACTGCCTCCACAGGAACCAACGTGAAAAGAACCTCATTTTGAATTTGTAAGGTGAAAATGCTTTGCCTGGTGTCTGGTTAAGTCTATGGGTTGCTGTTGCCTTAATGGAAATTAGTTTGTGAATTTGTTAAAAGTTATGATCATAGGAATTTGTAGCCATGTGTATATATTCAATTTGCATAAATAAATAAAATGTTTCACTTAGCCTAATATAAAGCCTCTCGAGAACTGGTGGCATGATTCCTGACTCTAGATTTGCAGCTCAAACATAACACTTAAAATTATAGGTTGTGATTGTTGTTTAAAGTTTCCCCTCTGGGATTTTGTTTTAAATAACTCAGCTTTAACAACTGCTTGGTTATAACAATCACTCCTCCAGCTGCACACAAGACCCATCCAAGTATGACCCAATGGTAAATAAGAACGAAAGTCTTGCATTTATATAGCATTTTTCACAATCAAAGTGCTTTACAACCCATTAAATATTTTTAAAAGTCACTCTTGTGATGTAGGAAACATGGCAGCCAATTTGCACACAGCAAGCTCCACAAACATCAATGTGATAATAACCAGATAATCCGTTTTTCCAATGTTGCTTGAGGATAAATATTGGCCAGGACACAGGGGATAACTCCCCTGTTCTTTGAAATAGTGCCATGGGATTTTTTACAGCCACCTGAGCAAGTCCTGATGCAGCTGATGATTTAGGCAAAAAGTTTTGGAAGAAATTGGACAGAATGACAGAGCTCAGCTGTGCTGAGAAAGCTCAGACTCCATTATCCAGTTTCATACCGGCAAGGCTCGAAAATGACTAGTGACGCACAAACCCAAATGTGCAGGAGAAAGCAGCTACACTGGATATAGAGATACCGACCAATCTCCAACATATTGTGCATTCCTCAGCAAATGCCGAAGGAAATTCCAGCTCCATGGCAGCCCACATTCTTAGACAGTTTTACATCTGTGTGGGATTGTGCATTTAAAAAAAAACCATATGTACACATTGTGGTTTTTTTTTTAAAGCATTTTGTAGCACTAATGCAATTATAACTGTTGGGGAGGGGGAAACTCTAGTGAGAATTTGGCATTCTGAGAGGGCTGGCAGGTTGTGTTAAACTGTTTATGGAACAAGAGAAAAATAGTTATGGTCAGCTTGTGAAAGTTTTGTTAAATTTATGTGAATTATTTCTCCTCACCCCTCTAAAGTGCCATGGGATGTTTTTCTAGAGATATGATATATAAACTCAAGCTGCGGTGTTATGAGGTACATTTTATTTTTTGGAATTTACCAGTTGATGCTCTGCAAATTTGCGCTTGGGGGTTCAGGGCCAAGGGCATTTTTTTCAAGCCAAACAGGGATAGGTGATGGGGGGGATAACTAAAGTGGAGTGGCGGGAGGGGAAAGAGGCAAATAGAAGGAAAAGGGAGGAGTTAGAGAGAAGTGGAAGGGATGAGAGGAAGGAAAGAGGAGAGACAAAGATGAGTCGAGGGAACAAAAGAGGGGCAGGAGGGATGAATGAGGAGGGGGAAGGGGAATCATTTCTTTGAATTTTCTTTTTCTCTCTTGCATGGTTCTCAAGTGCTTTGCATTATTTTACTTTAGGTGACTCCATTGCATAACATTATGCTTATAGCTCTACCTATGGTGCAATACTGCTGCAACGTTGCAACCATACAACTTTTTTAATATCACGCAGATGGTAAGAGAGAGTGAGGAGCTCTCATGGAGAAGTTATATTTAACAGAATAGGTTTTAATGGAGTGTGATTAGGGAGAAAACTGAAATAGCGGAGAAAGATTTTGCATGCTGTAGCTGGCAAATCTTTAGAAAAGCACAGAAAAAGGGGAAAAATAGATATTGAAAATACCAGGCCAAAGATAGAGAAAAAAAATTTCCTGACCAATTAACACGTTGAAGACTTGATGCGCATGATATACACACACAAAAAATTTCATTAGGAAGTTATAAAAAGATGTGGTAAATATGAAAACTAACGCTTTTATAAGCCTATAATTTTGCAAAGTCTAGTCAATTTTTTAAGCAACTTCGTCATTTTTCAAATTAGAAGCTTTGATATTAAGTACACGACAGGATTAACATGCTATTCTGCTCCAAAATGACAATTGCAGCATTGTCAGGAGCAAAGCCAGGTCAATCACATCTTTTAAACCACCTTGTGTTTTGTGAATACATTGTACAGGCAGGATGTAGATAAAATAGTTAAAAAGTAATTAAAGATTTTTGTGCTCTCATTACGTTTTTCAAGTTTTGATGCATTATGTTGTGCAAATCTACAACTTAGAACGGAATACACAACATCAGTTAAAAAGTCATTCAAGATTATCTGGGGGGTATGGTAGCATAGTGGTTATGCTATTGAACCAGTAGCTCAGAGGCTTGGATTAATCATCCAGAGAATATGAGTTCACCACAGCAGCTGGGGAACTTAAATTCAATGAAATAAATAAAAACTGGAATCAAAAGCTAGTATCAGTAAGGGTGACCATGAAATTACCGAACTGCCATAAAAACACATCTGGTTCACTAATGCCCTCGAGGGAAGGAAATCTGCTGTCCTTACCCAATCTGGCCTATGTGCGACTTCAGACGCACAGCAATTTGGTTGATTCTCAACTGTTCTCTAAATGGCCTAGCAAACCACTCACTTATATTCACCACTTTCTCAAGGGAAATTAGGGATGGACAACAAATGCTGGCCTCGTCACCCACACCCATATTCTATGAATGAATTTTTTTTTTTTTAAACTGGAAGCTCTGATCCCCGGACGTCAAGACAATACAAGTTTTTCAATGCGCCTCTTGTGGGATGGGCACTGACACACTTTCCGTTTACCTTTAGGTTGAGTGAGAGCCTGAAACTCTGCTGTTCGCATGTAGGGTGGATCATACCGCGGCTCTGGTGGGTTGTAGTTGCGGAACAGATGAAGTTCTCCAGGATGCCGATCGGCAAGAGTTCCAGTCACCATGACTCTATGGGCAGAGGTGGGGCAGGGCGGATGAGGATATGCGGAAAGGTAGAGGGCAAAAAAAAACTTCCAGCTTTTACTTGCCAAAATTGAAATTCCAAATAACAATACTTTAATGGATAGTCTAGTTTTGCATTGAGGTAAAGTGCTTTTAGTGTAAACAATTCCCCAATAAAGCGGTTAATATAGAAAAGAATAAAGACTTGCATTTATTTAACACCTTTCACAGTCTCATAACTTCCCAAAGTGCTTTACAGACAATGAAGTACTTTTGAAGTGCAGTCACTCTTGTAATATAGGGGACGTGGCAACTAATTAGAACACATCAACATCCCACAAACAACAATGTGATGATGACCAGATATTCTGTTTATATGATGCTGGTGAGGGATAACTATTGGCCAGGGCACAACGGAGAACTCTGTTGAAATAGTGCTCGGGTTCGTTTATGTCCACCAGACTAGGAAAATGGAGCCTTGGTTTAACTTCTCATCTCCGACACAACAGCACTGTCAGTACTGCGCTGGAGTGCCAGCCTAGATTTGGTACTCTGGAGTGACACTTGAACCTGTAACTTTCTGACTAAATTGCAAGAGAGTGCTACTCACTGAGCCATCACTTAACACCCCATCTTTATGCAAGCTTTAAACAAGTGTGTGCATTTCACATCTGAGTTGCCTTTACCTACCCACCACTGGCAACAGTGATATTAAACAAAGCAATAGATAAACTACCTGAAAAGCATGATAGTTCACTTTTATTCTAAAAATTGAAATGTGAATTTAATATAATATAGCATTGGGGATTGGTTGCAAGTCGAGGTTAGATTTGTAAAATAGATAGTATTTTGTATGTAGTAAAGTAACTGGAGCGAAATAAACTGATGGGAAAACACAAGAGATAACTAGCTTTCATTGCCATTCTAAAATCAAAAATTATTAACTCACTTTGGTTTGGTGACATCAGTCATTTTGGTACTTTCCCCAAATTCCTTCTTTAGAAACTCTTCAAGCGGAACTGAGGAAAATGGTCTGGATCCTTTAAAAACTTCATCTTTCATCCGGAAATAAAGGCAACGCAGATATTGCATGGATTTGCCTATGAGTAAGAGGAAAGCAATATCCAATAGCGGGAGCCTCAAGCAATGCAAGCATATTGAAAATTAGGATAGCCCACATCAAAGTTAGCCCAGATATGTACTGAACCACGAAACATTAGCTCTCTCGTTCTCTGAGTAGACACTGACTGACTGGCTGAATGTTTCCAGAATCTTTTGTTCATAGCAGTGGAGAGTAATCAATGTATAAAGAACTTTAGCAAGGTACTGGAGAATGATCAGCGATCATGAAACTACAGTAAGGTACTGGGGCAAAATTCATGTCCATGCAACCATCTTTCTGCAAAGAGTCAACACCCTCAGCACAGAAACAGTGGGGGAAAAATTGGCAAAACAAAAGTAAAAGATTCCTTCCACCCAAAAAATAAAGGAAACTTGATGGACCCAAACTGTTAATTGCATGATGTCTCCCCTTCAGGCAAATTACATTATTGCTTGCAGCTCAAAATCACTCGCAAATGTAACCTGAGGTGAAAGTACTATCTCATTCATTCCTTGTAAAATTAGTTTCGAGTTACCTTCCAGTTTTGTATATTAGGACACTGGAAAATATTAGCATTAAGCAATAACTGATTTAAACAATAATTGAGCGTAATTGCTTATGCTCTTCTCCTGATAGCAGAGGTGCAGACTGGGGCTGCAGTGCTTCTCTCTCCACTGGCTACTCTTCACGCACATGTCTAGACAGCGAGTGTTTATGATGGCGAAGATCACAGCCTGGTTCTGTCCACATGATATTTCTAGGAAGGAACACTGGACAGTGATCAGGAGAGGGAATCCTGCCCAGTTATGCCATGCCCAAGGACAGTGAGCTAAATGTAGTCCAACCAGCATTGCCTCGGTTGAAGTTAACTAACTTAACAAGGAATAGAGATCAAAGCTGGGACACTTCCTGTTCAATGCCAAGATCACAGGTCAAAGCAGAGACCCCCTGTCCTGTGTTGAAATTACTTTTCTCGGAGGGCAGACCTGGAATCAAGCCAAGGCCAGTTGGTTGTCCATGGCCAGAGCAGGTCACGCATTTTCCCCACCCAGCAGGAAGCCAGGATTTGTTTGCACTTCGACTGCAAAACCTAATTTTATTAAATAAAATAGATTTTTGAAAAATTGAATTAATCTCGTGAGGATTACACGGTACACCTCTGTGAAGGCAGCAGCAGTGATTTACTCTCTAGATTAGCTTTAGAAGGAAAGAGGGAACAAAGATTCAAATGGAGGCAATTTAAACACATTGAATAACGCAGCTTCTGAAAACCATGCAAAGCTTTTTTCCCCCAAAAAAATACCCACTTTGATACAGAATTCATTCTTCCTGTGGATGGAAAAGTACAGCCGCAGACTGATAAACTAATACAGATGTCAGTAATTGAACTAGTTGGGTTGTGAGCTTCCTCAACAATGTAGAGTCTGGGTCCAAAAAGGAGTTCAAACAAGATGAATATCAACCCCAAAATACCATGCAAGGAGATGTGTTATGGTTGGTGCCTCCCAGCAACTAGTTATAGTATGGCATTGGTAGGCCCTATCAGTAAGACTGCCAATTACTGTTTTGGCTGCTGTTGGTGTATGACCTAATAAACCCAGATAGTGGGTGAAAAAAAAAATATCAAACTTTAAATTAATTAAAGGGGATAGCAACTACCAGAATAACTGCTGAAATAGAGCTGAGTACTAGATTTTTTTGAAAAGATATATTTACATTTACTGTTACTTTTTTAAAAAAATCAGTGTCGCCCTGAAATTCACATCTATGCCCAAGTCAAAATAAGCATAGAGCCAACTGACATTCACATGGACATCTGTACCTTTCAAGAAACACACACTGGTAAATGTTGGTCCACCCCAAATGCCCCTCATGCTCTCCGCCCCCACCCTTCCATCCCATGGGTCCAAATTCTGGTTCAAACTTGCCCACTTTGCAGAGTACTTACCATGTACGATGGCAAGGGCCAGAATTCCACCAGTGCTGGTTCCCGATATCCAATCGAAGAGCTCCCGGATGGGTTGGCCAGCAGTCTGCTCGATGGCAATGAGCAGCTGAATTAGAACGAGGCCTCGAATTCCACCACCATCCAGGCACAGCAAACGATCATATCTGAAAATGGACACAATGAGATTGAACGCTCCCTTTGCATATTTCAGCCCCTCCATAAGTGGAGTGTGAGTACATTCGAGAAACTTTGGTTGTGTCTATTCAATTTACTTTCTCACCTCTGGTGCATATATCCATCACTGTCTACAGCATCCGCTCCTTTCGATAAGGACCCGACTACAGCGGCAATCCCTATGATATCCTCAAATCCTGAAAACAGAAGGCACTTCTTTCATTATTGTAAGCTACTCCACCTTTCCATTCACAGGGCAAACTCCCACATCGCTATCAAGTTTTACAACAGGCATTGTTATTTGATTAGGGATACAGTAGTGTAGCAAATTGTTAGTGGATTAGTGCTCAAGAGGCTTGGATTAATAATCTATAGAACACGAGTTGAAATCCCACCATTGCAGTATCAAAATTTGAAGTTAGTTTAAAACAGAAGGAAAAAGCGGAGTTTGGTGACCATGAGCTGTTGGATTGTCGTAAAAGCCTAACTGGTCCTTTTGGGAAGGGGCCCTGGTTCCTATCTTTGTGTGACTCCAGTCCCATCAATATAGTCTAGCAAGCCATTCAGTTGTAATAAGCCACTACTACCAATTCCAGAAGGTGGCCCACCACCACCTTCTCAATTAGGAGTGGGAAATAAAAGGTAGCCTTGCTACATGTCCTTAACCCGAGAATGGAATTTTAAAATAAGGTTCACTCACTGGCTATCCAATGGTGCCCAAAACACGATTTTAAAGTCAAAGATGGAGCAGGGGCATGACCACCTACTATCTACACTCACTGCAAAAAAAAAAACTCACAGGAGTTGCTCTGAGATACTGCCATGGAGTTCAACAAGGTCCCAGCTTCAATTGCCAGTCTGCATTGAATTAACTGATTTCACGAGGAAGGGTTAGTAAGTATGGCACTGTTGATTTTTTCACTCCTAGATTGGGGAAAGGACGGCTGAATAATTATCCAACTAAGCCTTAGTTCATGCTCCCGATTTGCTATTGAGAAAAGGGTGCTTAGAGAATCAAGCATGCTAGATCAAGTAGCTGCCTAGCATTCGATGCTTAGCGCACATTAGAAGAAAGGTCAATTGGGCTGTGGGTCGGCTGTTGTTAAGTATATTCGAGGAAATTGATAGATTTTTGAACTCTTAAGGGAATCAAAGAGATACAGGGATCAGGCAGGAAAGTGGCATTGAAGTCGAGGATCAGCCACGACCCTATTAAATGGAGGGGCAAGTTCAAGGGACCGTATGACCCACTCCTACTTTTTCTTTCGTTCTTCAAGAGAAAAGGCAAAACAGAAAAGGCCTACAGTAGCTCGGTAGTCAGGAAAATACATACGGATTCTACTCACATTCAGCATTTTGAGAAATAGATGTTTTCAAAATGATGACTCTGCAACATCTATGATATTACTGTTGTCTTTGAGTTCCCAGGCCAGTGAACAAAAATTAGGGGCTCTGTTCATTTTGTATAAGAATTTAAGAACAAACACAACAAAGGTGACAACCTCATCTCCCCACAACTCATTTCATAATCACTGCTCTGCAGATGTTAATGTGAGGTTTACCATTCATATGTAATCAATTTTACAAATTTAAACTTCAGAGTGATTCAAAAATAAATAAAAAGCAGCAATAGGAATAAAGAAAAATGAAGTCAGAAGAAAGGCAAATCTTGCAGAGTAGCTTGGCCTGTAATACTTTTGATAAACACTTATTTTAGAAGAAGATCCCTTCACCCACTCCAACCCCTCCACAAAGCAGGACAGGAATCCAGGTTACAGAAGCGAGGATGTAACAAAAGGGAGCCAATGGCTGAGGTTACCTAATCCACGGTTGGTTTTCACTGGGAGTGGTCTTGCAGTGTGGCTGGGTGACGGTATGGGGGAGTCAGGAGCAGGCGGATAACAGCTTTCAGCCCCTATACTATAGAGTAGGCTCAGCATCACCTTCCGGTTATTGCCTTTGAAGGCATCAAACAGTTAGTACTGGGACATAAAACAGTCAAAGCATGATTTTAATTCTGAACCAAATAAAAACACATTTACCACATGCAGGCTTAACTGTTATTTATATTTAATGCACCTTTTAAACACCTTCAAAAATTGCAAAGTTTCAAACCAAAATGCTATATTTGAGATGACCATTTATGTCTCTTTCTCAAGGGTGAGACTTCTACTTTAAGAAACTTGTCCCTCCTCTTCTCCTTCTATCAAGGTGGGGAGGGGCAAGAGAACAGAGGAAGAATTTCATGCGGCTGAGGCAAGTACAGCTGCTGTATTTAACGCCCAGTTAATTTCTGTAATATTTTAGCTATTTTTCACTCTGGCATGAGAATCCAATCATGCAAATTCACTTAAACTATTCTGCATTGCATATCTGGAGCAATTCTGGCCAATCAGAGAATGATTTTCTTTCTGAAACATCCTCTCTCTAGCTGTTCCCAAACCAGATATCTTTTCTGCACAACTCAACAAGCTATTCATTCACAGGCAACAATTCCTAAACTATCTGGTTAGTTACGCTGCCGCTCCCAAGTCATCAGTGGCCAAGTAGGGTGGGTTGCCTGCTCCAAGGAATTTGCTGATGGTGTCCTTATCAAAGCCATTTGAAATTGCACAAGATTGGCTTGAGGAGACTCCACCTCAATGGGAAAAGTGCCTGGCTTCCACTCAGAAACCAGACCCCGATTACTGAATTTCTTAAAATAAAAGTTCACCATATTGGGGAGGAGTTGGGGGTGTGTGGGATGAGAGGGGGAAAACACATCAGGAACAAGCTACATCCCATTGTTCTGAGATAAAATGCACATGTACACCAAGAACAGGATCATGACAGCAGTAAATATTTTAACACAGTTAACGATGAGGGGGTAAGTACTCTCCCTTCTTTCAAACACCATTCACCAGCCTATTTATTTCCTTTAAGGAATCCATTCAATACCATACAAAATACATTTAATTTGGAGTCTAAGAATCGAGGCTTCGGCCTAGTTCACCAGTACTGCTTTACCAAAGGTATGAAGCCTGGGGTTCTCCAGCATCAAAAATGGCATGTTTACAAATCCTCAGGTAACACTGATTTTCCAAATATACATAATAGATTAAAACTCTCACATCTTTCCACATTTTGTCTAGAAAAACCTTATTATTGCCACATTTTGTCAAACTGGTGTTAACCTCTTTTCCCCCATTATAAGTTCCTCTATCAACTTGTACCATGATATAACCTTGACACACCGAAATTACATCCTCTCAACAATGGTGGCGTTGGTGTCACTGCCTACAATTGGAATCAAACCACATCAGCCCTGAATGTTTCAGAAACATTAATGCATGCATTTTTTTTTATTTACTCATGCATAGGATATAAGTGCTGCTGGCAAGGCCAACATTTCCTGTCCATCCCTAATTTCCCTTGAGGAGGTGGTGGTGAGCAGCCTTCTTGAGCGGCTGCAATCTATGTGGTGTAGGAAAGGCTTTGGTCCAGCGACAGTGAAGGAGTGGCAATATAATTCAAAGTCAAGATGATGTGTCACTCGGAGGGGAACTTGGAGGTGGTAGTGTTTCCATGTCACTATTGCCCTTGTCCTACTAGATGGTAGAGGTCGTGGGTTTAGAAGGTGCTGTCAAAGGAGCCTTGGCGAGTCGCTGAAGTTCATCTTCAGATAATACACACTGCTGCCACTGTGCACTGGTGGTGGAGAGATCGTTAAAATAGTGGATGGGGTGTTGATCAAGTGGGCTGCTTTCTCCTGGATGGTGTCAAGCTTGTTGTTGGAGCTGCACTCATCCAGGCAAGTGCAGAGTATTCTGTGACACTGCTGACTGTGTCTTGGAGATGGTGGACAGGCTTTGAGTGGTGGTGTGGGAGGAGGGGTAATCAGGGGGTGAGTTACCGCCTGTAGAATTTCCAGCCTCTGAACTTGCAGATTCACAAGGCATTAGGAATATTTAGGGAACTCTATAATCCTGCAAATCCAGGAGTGAGCTGCACTCAAGTGGGAGAGTTAGGTCTTAGCCTCACTCCCTGCAAGTGCCAAATCCTCAAAGAACACAGAATCACATCTTTTTCTGGCCCGGACTCTACAATAAGCTATAAGTCTGCTATTCACTTCTTATTTATTTGATAGTAGAAATAATTAAGGTGTTGACTGCCTGATATAGAACATTTGTTCTATTTGGAGTGAAGACTGGTGTTTGGGGTGAGGACCCTCTAGTAGTACACAACTGGCAAGATGACTCTCATCTCTAGGGGTCTAACCTACATTCCTCCTCCAAATTCCAGGTTAAGAGAAACTTCTGTGTGCTAGATTTTCCATGTTTCTCTCCCCCTTGCCACAACCCTCTGGACCCATTTTTCATTTTTATCATCACAGAATCTTTAAAGTGCAGGAGGCCATTCCACCTATTGAGTCTGCACTGGCTCTCTGAAAGAGCATCCAGCTAGTCCCACTTCCTTGCCTTGTACCCATAGCCTTGCACATTATCTCTTTTCAGATACAATTCAATTCAATACCTCGATCAAACCTGCCTCCACCACTGTCTCAGGAAGTTTGTTCCAGACTTCAACCACCCTCTGGGTGAAAAAATTTTTCCTGACATCACTATTACTTCTTTTGCCAACTATTGCGAATCTGTTCAATCTGCTCTAGTTCTTGATGCTCTCTTGAGAGGGAACAGTTTCTCACTATTTACCCTACCTATGCCCTTCAGGATCTTGAATACTTCTATCAAGTCTCCTCTCAGCCTTCTTTTCTCCAAGGGAAACAGTCCTAACCTCTCCAATCTATCCTCATAGCTACAGTTCTTTATCCCTGAAATCATTCTTGTGAATCTCCTCTATACTCTCTCCAATGCCTTCACATCCTTCCTCAAGTATGGCGCCCAGAACTGGACTCAGTATCCAGATGAGGCCTAACGAGTGTCTCATACAAATTCAACATGACCTCCTTACACTTATAGTCAATGCCCCTATTAATAAGGCCTAAGATATTATATGATTTATTAACTGCTCTCTCAACATGTCCTGCCATCTTCAATGACTCATATACATATACATGGAGGTCCCTGGTCAGGAAAATATAATAATGTTATTGGAATTTATTGTAAAATAGTGGTGTCTGTGTCTACATGTATCTGTGTGAGAGAGACTTAATTGAATTAAAGGCAGCTGGTCTGAAGACATTGATGTGTTAAAAGATAAGCTAGGTTTGAAATGCTAAGTAGATAAACATAGGTGTCAAGGGAATATTTGCATGTTTAAATAAACCAGACTAGCTTGTTTTCAAAGGCTGGGGTGAAATGTGTCACCCGCCAGGTGAAGTTCAGAAACAGTGTTTATTTTTCCCGAAGATTACTAGTAAAATTATTACGAGAGATTTTTATTACTAGAAAGGTATAGTCCAAAGACATAGTGAAACAATGGGAATTTGCATTCAAAGGGGAAAGTATGTATAAAGGAGAGACGGCTGTGTGCAAGGGTAGGCATTCTAGGATATAACAAGTGTGAAAGGCCTTCAGCATCTACGCCTCAAGCTGCTGTGTACAACAAACTGAAGTTAAGGAAACTCACTTTGAATTAGATTGTTCAGGGTATCATGTTTCTTTGCCTGGCTCTTTTAAAATCTGTGTGTCCTATCTTAACAAAAGTGTAACTGGGAGTCAGATCAAGTAGGGGATTTAGAAGTTATTATAGCAGTAATTTGTAGATATACGTACGTGCTTAAAACCATTTCTCTTATTAATAAACGTTTAATCTAGTTTTGTAAAAACCTAAGACTCGGTGGTCTTATTATTACTGAATTCAAAGCCCACATCTCGAAACATACAAATTGAAAATAGTTGTGGCAGTTGTTTCAAGTTTCCCTCTGGGATTTGAACAACTCAGCATTTACCATCGGTTGTACCATAACACCCTCTGTTCATGCACCTCGTTTAGAGTTTCTCCCTTTATTTTATGCTATCGCTCCATATTCTTCCTGCCAAAATGAATCACCTCACACTTCTCTGTATTGAACTTCAAGTACCACTTGTCTACCCAATCCACCAACATGTCTATTTATCACCCCTTTTTGCCTTGTGCCATCATTCCTATGTCATTTAATCACTTCTGCCCCCCCATCCCATCACAGATCTTCGCTTTGTTCTCTTCCTGCTCCCCTTTCCCTAGCTCTGCACACATATAAAAGTTGTTAATCTCGAGCAACTTCCAGTTCTGAAAGATTATCAGCATGAAAAGTTAGCTGTTTTTCTCTCTCCACATGCCTGATCTGATGAGTGGTTCCAGCATTTTCTGTTTTTATTTCAGTTTTCCACAACCCATTAAGGTGTTTATTCTTGGTGGTTGAGTTGTCTTTGGAAATTACAGATAGTATTTTCCCAGAGAAATTCAGTTCTCTGTGCTAACTCTTTCCACTTTGAGATGATGAAAAAGGGTGAAGTGGGCTTTTGCTATGTTGATCCCAAAGACATTCAAAACTGTTGGAACAAACTTCCAAAGTTTCAGAGCACAGTTTCAAAACAGATTATGGGGCAAGTCTTAAACTACTAGTTTCTTGCTCTACGATTCCACTTCTGTTTAGTACTTTACCTATAAGTAGGTTTGAGTGTCACTTTAATTCTCTACCTTGCTCCACTCTGACCTTTCTCTCCTTGGCCTGCTACAATGTTCCAATGAAGCGCAACACAAATTTGAGGGACAGCACTTCATCATTGGACAGAGCACTTTACAGTCTTCTAGACGCAACACAGAGTTAAAAAAACTTTAGATCATAACCTCTGCCCTAACAAGGCTCTAAAACAGCACAGAAACACGTTCACACCATTTGATTTATTTACAGCACAAACACGCAATGTTACAGAAGACTACAGTGCAAACCCAAGAGGCCACTTCTTCATGCTTGATCTCAGATGCCCTGCTATTGGGGCAGCATCAAGCAGAAGCCACACAGCTCCCCAAAGGGAGGGGAAAACCTGGCCATATACTGCTGTTCCTTCACCACTGTGAATGTCAGTATCTTGAAATTCTCCAACTAACATCATAAGGGTGCACCATCAGCAGGAGGACTACGATAATTCAAGGAGAGGAATCCAACCACCATCTTCTCTGGGTAACAAGGTATAGGCAATAAATGCTCCAGCATTGCACACACATCCCAAAAATAAATAAGAAGTGAGTGACTAGGGTTTTGGCCACTTTTGTCTGTCTCCTACCAGAGAAGCATTAGTGAAGTCTAGGGGCAAAGCACATCTAGCCTTCCTGTTGCAGTAAATGGAGAAAAGAGGGGTTGCATACACTCAAAATATCTTGAAATCTGACCATGCAGTAACTGGCCTCTGGGTTAAGAGTAATTTTCACACCTTATACCATTCTCCAAGCACCCACTGGCAGTTCAGTCTGGAGGGGGAAATAGGGATGGTGAGGTGAAGGGCCCTTAAAGATTTCATTTCAGTTCCCAAAACCATCAAAGTGGCAAGCTGGGAAAGCACTGATCACAATGGAAGGTTAGAAAAAAATTGTCTATTTAAGAAGTGAACAATGGGGATCTTTGCAAAGAAACCAAAGGATAAAAACACGATAGGGACTCACTGTGAAGTAATTCTGTTTCAACATCATAGTTATTTTTTAGCAGGTCTTGCAGTTCAGGGAGGGCTACATCAAAATCTTTAAAGCCCTAAATTATTGGCTAAAGATTTACAGTCAGTAATCACACCATTCCTTCCTTAGCATTCTTCAGCTAAGTCTTGACAAGGTTATCAATTTTCCCACCTTTACTGTGCCGAGCAGCAACTAAACCAGGAGTTTCGCCGAAATCATTGGGTGATTTCACATCTGCACCAAACACGATCAGAGCCTTGATAAGATCCAGGTTATCGAGCTGCAACATCAGAAAGCAATCTTACTGATTTTAGTAAAAAAAATATGTTTCAAGAGTTTAACTTTACATAGTGACAAATTTGGATTATTTGAAAGGAAAGCTGCTTCAGCTTTGAAATTCAGTGCTTCTTGACAAGGCCATTTAAAAAAAAAACATGTGACACATTGCTCCTACTCTTGTAATTGAGCTCTGTGGGTGCATGCGCTGCTCAGTGTGATGTTTAGCTGCATAGTCTAGGGTGCTCACAACATTAGCATAGAACTGGAAGTTTTAGTGTTATGAATGGCTATAGCTCAGCTGAATGCTCCTAGACTAGGAAGGAGGGAATAAAAACATCCAATGAGTCCAACTTGAAAGTTCAAATGGGAAGGGTGGAGACACACTGGGCAAAAACAACATCCAATGCCTGCTGTAGTTAAACAGCCTGCCGTCACTCACCGTTTAACCTGGCACATGTCTATCAAGCACTGGAGGGATGCCAGTGTCTGTCCAGCAGATCCCAGCATGAGTAAGTAACTTTATGAGAAATGGGGAGATAAATGTTAACAGTTCTTTTCCTATTCTTTGCAGAACGCCTATTACCACAGTCTCCTTCCTCTCCAGCTGAAACAACAGGACAGTTTGTCTTCCCGCCCCAGCAATTAATACCGTCCTGAGACCAGTAGGCAGGAAATGAGGATTAAGCACGGCAAAGTTGTGGAAGCTGGTCTTACCTTCCCAATGTTATTTTTCTTAAGCTATCCAGGTACCGGTTGCATTGAAACTCACGATCACGCTTAATACCATCCTACCCAAGTTACTGAGAAACCAGACGTACAAGCGTCCCGTCTACCTAACACTCTGTTTCAACAGGAACATATCACAAGCTGAGGCATAGGTTAGTGTGAGCCAAGATTTAGGGGTCTGCCGGATTTTTTTTTATAAAACGCTAAAAAGTACCGACCTTCATAGCAAGATGAAGAGGTGTATTTCCACTTTCTCCTTTTGCATTTGTATCTGCTCCATGTACTAACAAAACCATAGCACACTCAAATCGCCCACGTTTCACCATGATGTGTAGTGGTGTTTCTCCAGTTTTACTCAGGTAGTTCAAGGCACATCCATGGTTAATCAGCAGTCGGACCATCTGAAATTATTCAATCGACACAGCACTATAATTCCATAATGAAGAACTTGCACTTATGCAGAGCCTTCCACAACCTCAGGACATCACAAAGCACTTCAGTCACGGAAGTAATTTTGAATTGTAGTCAGTGCTGCAGAGAAATGAAGTATCCAATGCACCAATAACAAGGCACCACAAATTGCAATGAGATAATTAACCTGGTAATATGTTTTCATAACATTAATTGAGGGATCAATGTTGGTCAGGACAACAGAAGTACTCCCCTGTTCTTCCTCAATTAGTGCGATGAGGCTAGATCATGATTCATAGACTTTAGACATTTGAGGAAAAGGTCTAAACCTGCCAGAGTTCTTTGGGAGATGTCAAGTACCACTTTGGGATTGATAGGAGTTCGTGAATGTGCTTTAAAAGTGGAGAAGGCCTGTGGAACTGTCAAGTCATTTAAATCCCCTGCTCTTAAAATTTTGTTATAAAGTCATTACAAAAAGATCAGTTGTCTTTACTGTGGGGCTAAGAACATAAATGTTGTTTTATAAAGGATTAAGTACATGAAGGTCTTTAAATGTACTGAATTGGCTTTTATCAATGAAAGTGTATTTTTTCATATAGATAAGTTGGTAGTAAATATTTAGAACTTTATTTTGTTTCATCTCAGCAAGGCTCCTGAGGTCTGCCCTTGGTGGATACTGGGTAAGTTGGCACGAAGGGTGTAAAGGCAAAGGATGGTGGGTGGGAGAGAATGGGTTGACATGAGTGAGCACTAAGTTGGCACAGGAGCTATAAAGCACCAAGAGGATGAGTGGAAGGGCTCAGGATTGGCACAAGTTGGCATAGGGGTGATAAAGGGTCATGGGGGCATGGAGGGTATGAGGGGCTATGGGTTGGATGGGAGAGCATGAATTAGCATGGATGGGACATGGGGAGTGAGGGGCTCTGAGGGGTGAGGACTGGAGAGCTTATTCTACAACTGGGACAAAATCCCAGGGCACTGATGCGAGCCTTTTAACTAGCATGCCTCAGCATCCGGCGGCCCGTGGCTGCCTCCAGAATGTTTTCGGGGTCGGTGGGCCCAATTGCAGTTAGCACCTAGAACCTGCCACTGGCCTCCACTCCAACCCCACCCACCCCAAAATGAGAATCTGGCAGTGCAGGGCAGTTTCTCCCAAGTCGGGTTTGTAGAGTCAAGAAATTGACTCCACAATTCAGGAGTGAAAATTTGGCCCCAAGTCTCATTCATAATCTCTACTCAGATTTATATTCTTCTAGAGCACAGAGTATTTCAATGGCAAGCTAAGTACTGGGCACAAACTCTGCAAAGATCAAGCACAATTTTAAAATTTTGACTCGTGACCAACACAATCGTGTGCCATTATTGATCCAAGGCTGCCAAAATCAGGAACACCCAGTTCAGTTAAAGCCAAAACCCACCCTAGCATCATCACGATTCCCAAGTATCAACATCCCAGGTGGAGGAGTCTATTAGCTGGATAGTAAAGGGAAAAAAAATTACATCTGCTTTCTTGGCCCAGTGAAGGGCTGTACCTCCATAATGAGCATCTTCAGTGTGGATCTGACTTGCGTCTGCTTCAAGGATAGCCTCAGCACACCTAGAGAGAAACAAAGGATAGGTTATCGGTGCTAGCATTATACAAGCTACCAGCTTACACATTTACAGCTTGAGGTGATAACCAGCAATTGGGATTACAATAAGGTAATCCAAGTATTGAAGGCAACATGTTCTGAAGATGAAGGAACCCTTGACTCTGCAAAGTGGCAAAAATGGGATGAGTTTTTTTCCTCCCTTTCTCCATTTGCTCCAGAAGGTAGAGTGTGGCCCCACAGACACCCTCCACTGCCATACCCAAGTGGTAATTTTTATGTGAAAGCTTTGAAACTAAATATCAGCTTACTGGTCAATAGTTAACTGGACAACTGTGCCCGAGTATTACATCGACACACTTGCACTTTTGAGTATTGCTGCAAAAAGAGACATGCTGTTGAAACTTTTTGTCTTGCACTCATCAGGACAGATGTGAGAATGCTAGATTTTAAAGGGAGCAACAATTAATGCTCCATGAGAAAATTTATACTGAATATTGCTCCCTTTAAAATTGGATATTCTTGCCTCTGTCCTGATGAGTGCAAGACAAAAACTTTCGACACAGCATGTCTCCTTTTTCCAGCAATACTCAAGTGCTGTATTACTAAGTGACTACTTTGTACTCTTTTTCAAGGCTCACTCAATCGCAATCAGAAGCTTCATCTTTTTGCTGATTCTTATTCTTCCTAATTTAAAGGCTTTTGCAACCAAGGGACTGACCCTATTGCTGCTGTATCTGACATCATGTAGCTTAGCACAGGCCAGGGATTAAACCTAGAACCCTCTTCATCTCAATACCCTTTCCTGCTGAATCACAATGAGATAATGCAATGCTGTGTTATGATTTCATTCAGTTTAAACCTTTAATTGCTGATGACAGCAATGAGTACAAACGAGAAAATGTTTAATTCCCCAACAAGATTATCATGAAATCTTCAACATCCCTCAGAAACCACACTCCATTGAAGTGTCTTAAGCTGCAGAGGTTTTCAGTGACAAAATGACATTTTGAGAGAATTTTAACAGTGAGTTGATTGTTGATCAACATTTCACCCATAAAAGCATATCTCAGAACAAGTAACTAAGGATTACATGCATGCCTTAAGTTTTTTTTTATTCGTTCGTAGGATAGGGGTGTCGCAGGCTAGGCCAGCATTTATTGCCCATCCCTAATTGCCCTTGTTCAGAAGGCATTTTTTTTTTTTTAAAAGAATCAACCACATTGCTGTGGGTCTGGGGTTACATGTAGGTCAGAGCAGGTAAGGACGGCAGATCTCCTTCCCTAAAGGACATTAGTGAACCAGATGGGTTTTTACAACAATCGTCAATGGTTTTGTGGTCAGACTTTTAATTCCAGGTTTTTATTGGATTCAAATTTCACCATCTGCCATGGTGGGATGCGGACCCAGGTACCCAGAGAATTACCCTTGTCTCTGGAATACCAGTCCAGTAATAATACCACTATCACAAGGATTCCTGAGAGGGGGTTTGGTGTCCCTTTGCACACACGCATTGGGAGCAACGAATGCAGTAGACTAAATTGAGGGAAGTGCAAGTGAAATGCTGCTTCACTTGAAAGGAGTGGTTGGGCCCTTTGATGGTGAGGAGAGAGGAAGTAAAGGGGCAGTTGTTGCACCTTCTGCGGTTGCATGGGAAGGTGCTGCAGGAGGGGGTTGAGGTGTAGGGGGTGATGGAGGAGTGAACCAGGGTGTCCAGGAGGGAACGATCCCTGTGGAATGCTGACAGTCTACTGCATTCATTGCTCCCAATTCAGTTTCCTCTACTTTGGAGAGACCAAACGCAGACTGGGTGACCGCTTTGCAGAACACCTTCGGTCTGTCCGCGAGCATTACCCAGACCTCCCTGTCGTTTGCCATTTCAACACTCCACCCTGCTCTCATGCCCACATGTCCATCCTTGGCCTGCTGCATTGTTTCAGTAAAGCTTAACGCAAACTGGAGGAACAGCACCTCATCTTCTGACTAGGCACTTTACAGCCTTCCAGACTGAATATTGAGTTCAACAATTTTAGATCATGAACACTCTCCTTCATTCCCACCCCCTTTCCGAATGCCCCCCTTTTTTTCCCAATAATTTAGAGATTTTTCTTTTCCCACCTATTTCCATTATTTTTAAATGTATTTCCATCCATTGTTTTATCTCTACCTTTTAGCCTTTTTCGATTCCTTCACCCCACCCCACCCCCACTAGGGCTATCTGCACCTTGCTTGTCCTGCTTTCTACCCTTAATTAGCACATTTCTTAGATAATATCAGCACCTTCAACACCTCTTTGTCCTTTTGTCTATGACATCTTTTGGCTATCTCCACCTATCACTGGCCCTCTATCCAGCTCTACTTGTCTCCCCGCCCCCCACCCCTTAAGCCAGCTTATATTTCACCTCTCTTCTATTTTTACTCAGTTCTGTTGAAGAATCATACGGACTCGAAACGTTAACTGTGTTCCTCTCCGCAGATTCTGCCAGACCTGCTGAGTTTTTGCAGGTATTTTTATTTTTGTTTTGGATTTCCAGCATCCGTGGTTTTTTGCTTTTATGAAATTTAATGCAAAATATGTGAACTGATACATTTTGGTAGGAAGAATGAGGAGAGACAATACAAAATAAAGGGCACAATTCTAAAGAAATTGCAAGAACAGAGAGGCCTGGGGGGTAAAAGTGTACAAATCATTGAAGGCAACTGGGCAGGTTGAGAAAGTGGTTAAAAAGACATAGGGGATCCTAGGCTTTATAAACAGAGGTGTGGAATACCTAAAGCAAGGAAGTTGATGAGCCTTTACAAAGCACTGGTTTGGCCTCAGCTGGAGTACTGTGCATAAATCTGGACATCACACTTAAGGAAGGATATGAAGGCTTTAGAAAGGGTGTAGAAATAATTTGCCAGAATGGTTCCAGTACTGAGGGGCTTTAGTTACATGGATAGATTGGAGAAGTTGAGGTTATTCTCCTTAGAAAAAAGAAAGTTGAGGGGAGATTTAATACAGGTGTTCAAAGTCATGGGGTGTCTACACAAAGTAGATAAGGAGAAACTGTTCCCATTGTTGGAAGTGTCAAAAACCAGAAGTCATCAGTTTAAGGTGAGTGGCAAAAGAACCAACAGTTACATGGGGAAAACCTTTTTTCTTAACGCCGTGAGTGGTTAGGATCTGGAATGCATACTTCACAGTGTGGTGGAGGCAGATTCAATTGTGGCTTTTAAAAGGAAATTGGATAAGCACCTTGACAGAAACAGTACACTGGGCTTTGGGGAAAGGGCGAGGGAGTGGAACTAGCTGAGTTGCTCTTGCAGACAGCTGGCACGGATGCAACAGGCCAAATGGCCCCCTTCCATGCTGTAACCATTCTATCATTCCACTTTGAAGGGCAAGTTAGCCTGAAAATAAGCAAAAAAGCAAAATATTGTGGATGCCGGAAATCTGAAATATAACCAGAAAATATTGGAAACACTCAGCATGTCAGGCAGCATATGTGGAGAGAGAAACAACAGTTAACATTTCAGAATGATGAACAGATGCATGGATAAGACAACCACATGATCCAACATTATTACAACTAACTTGGCAATGGATTTGACTCACCAGTTTCCCAGTCAACAAGTGATGAAAGTGAGCATGCTGATTTAGAAAAAAATAAATTAAGTCTATAGGACTGAGAACAGAAAGTTTTCGGGTTTAATGGCAGTCAAAATAGCAAGGGCAGTGATAAAATTAGCCGAACATTCCTGCTCTAGCCAAGGGACTGGTAACAACCAGACTAATGCATGAAGAGTCACCACTAGGACAAAATACTGAACAGCTGGTATTAACCAAAGGCCAAGCATGAACTGTCATCTTTAGCAGAGAAAGGGAGAAGGAAGACATTTGAAGGATGGGGCAGGGTTGAATACAAAATCACAAGCAGTAACTAAACAGCACTTGAAGGAAGAAAAAAAATTAAGGGGCAGGGGGTTAAAACATTTCTTGCCCTTACCCAGCCTGGATGAACTTCATGGCTGTATGGATTGGATAACCATGCGATCCAACAATATTACAACTTGCTTGGCAATGGAGCAGGGATTTGGCTACCTCAGTTTTTCCCAGTCGACAAGCGATGTGAAGTGGCGTCTCGCCACTACTGCTCAAGTGATTCACTCCAACAGAACGCTGTTTACTTAACAACTGCGAATTAAAAACAGGCATGAGAAAGGTGGAAAAAAAAGTCAGGATTTCTTTATATGATTTAGTAGGTGACTGTGGACTGGGTCATGGTCATCTAACCACTTTGCACCTGGGCTCACATCCAGTTCAAAAGCACGCAACAGGAGTCTCCTCTGTGAGATAACCATTAAAAGACCTCAGTTAAAATGAGTGTTGAAGGTTTCAAGTCTGTTTCCAATGGGCACCAGCAGATTGGACAAACAGCCCATAATCAAACAGTAATAGGCACTAGTGGGAGACTTGGCAAAATCCATAGATACTCCACTTTGATCTAAGGAATTGAAATGGTGGCAGTTTAAAGAGAAACATATGTTAAAATGCCTGCAACAATTTCAAGTCAATTCTGTTAATTTCAGTAATCTGCTTCAATCCCTCAAATGCACAAAGAAAACACAGGTTGCTTTTACGTTGTATGAATGTCACTGAAAGTGACTGGTGCGGGCCTGGTGGATCGGCAACCCTCCTTCGTGTAAGCCTTGTCAAGGTTTCCTTGTCAGAACAGCATCAACAAACAGCAACAATTAGAAATCAGGATAAGGACGCCTGTGACAGGGAGGCTATCCTGCGCATTTGCTTTCTGTGATGCTCTGTAAAAATGTGCTGTCCTGTGCACTTTTGGCTCCCCATTCAAAACGTTGGATGGATGAAACAGGGATAATTCATGCCTGAAGATTAAAACTATCTTCAGTGACAGTTAATGGGAGCTTTTAATTCATTCCAATAAAATTATAGGATGACTGTTGGCATTTGGAATACAACTGTGACTATATTTTGTGCTTCATCTACTGTTTGGAATTGTTTTTTTCCTGCCCCACTGCCCTTGTTAACTAAATCCATAACTTTCATACAATAGCAGTCAAATCTAAATCTAACCACACTATTCGATAATTCAGCACTCTGGCTGTCAAACATTACATTTGTACAACTCCAATTGTCATAAACAATGCACCAATACGCCTTTTTGCATTCCCTTCTGTGGCAATGGAAATTCAACCAACCCGAGTGTTCAAGAGATTTTTGGAAGCTGGAAAAGGGACACAAAACATACTTGAAACTAAAAGCAGAAATTGATTAAATAGCAATTAATTAACATGACTAGTCCTGTACTTGGAGAACTGAGTGAATAGAAGAGCTCGACCTACAGTTTGCAAACGAGGTGGTCATCCCGCATTAAAATTAAATCGATTTCCACACAGCCCACGATACTATCTGGACTGCTATCTTCTGCACACATATCCCTCTAATGCTAGACCATAATTCACAACATAAGAAACAGGAGCAGCCCTTAGGAGTGGGTCAAACAGTCTTTCGAGCCTGCTCCTCCATTCAATAAGGTCATGGCTTAACTTCTATATCAACTCTAATTGCCCACTCTAATCCCATATCCCTTGACTCTCCTCACCCTCTTAACTGGTCTTGCTTAAAATTTGGAGTGGTTTTGTCTGAACCAGCTTCTCCTTATTCTGGATAAGGCCCTTCACTCCCTTACTGCATGAACTGTTGCCACTTTGTACTGATTCCAAAAACGAACAAAAGAAAGGAGAGTAGGTAGGTCAAACAAATAAGGGCAGGCTCATGGAGTCCATGTTAATAAGATAACTCAATGGATAACCGCCCTAAGTAAATTCTATTTCACAAAATAATTACAAAACATATAACAACTAAGATACCAGAATGAATAGATATAATGAATTGTGCGCTTATTTACAATTATTTGTCACGTGCATGATCTTAACGCAGGATGTAAGAAAGATGAGGAAATTAGTGTGTCTAAATACAAATCACATTCCAGACCTACCAATAATATCATGGTATTTAAATACAGGTTCATGCTCGTAGAATGTAGAAGTCACCAACATCAATTACTTACATACAAACATATGAATTACGAGCAGGAATATAGGCCATTCAGCCACTCGAGCCTGCTCCACCATTTGATAAGATCACAGCTGATCTGATTGTGGCATCTCCTTTCCCATCTAGCCCCTTTACCCTTTGACTCCCTTGTCAGTCAAGAATCTATCCAACTCAGCCTTAAAAATATTCAATGACCCAGCCTCCACCGCTCCCGGCAGATGGGAATTCCATAAACTAATGACCCCCGGGAGAAAAAATTTCTCCTCATCTCCATCTTAAATGGGAATACTTCTTGCACTTGAACATGTTTTTGTCATTATATCTACTGCAATTTAATCTTTTAATCTGATCAGTGCAACTCTGAGCAGGAGAGCTTTCATGCAGATCACAAGTGTTTTTTTTTAAATTGACTAACGTAGGTGAAGAATCAATGTTGTAATATATTGGCTGCGAGATTCTTTGGGATGTTCCGGAGTCATGAGAAGTACTATATAAATGCTAGTTCTTTCTACTCTTTACATTAGCAAGCTTGGGAAAGAGTACAAGAGGAGGTAAATCATGAGCTAATGATTAGGCAATATCTTAGCTTAAGTTTTAAAAAGTTGCAGGAGACAGGGCAGGTGGATGAAGATAAGCATTTCCACAGTTCGGAACTCCTGAGAAACATGGAGTTAACAGAGGCAGCTGCGCAAGAAGGCTTGATTTCAACATTGTGAAGATACAGAGTAGAAGAAACAGCATGTGGTATGGTGCACTTGGAGCTTCATTCCAAGAGCTTACAAATCATTTACAGTTCTAACAATCCTCCAACTCTGTATGTCTAATTGCTGACTGTTATGGACAAATCTGTTTACACAATTCTTTGGAACTTGGCTGCTCACCATTACAAAGAGAACAGTTTGACCCATTTCAGGTCCACAGGGACAGTGGTTCTCTCATCAGATGTGGACATAAGTTTCTTAATTACACAACGATCTCCGAAGAAATCATCCCAGGCAAACTTCATATTTGCAGACTCGGCAAGAGCATAAAGTTCATTAAACATGAAATCTGTCTCCAAGTTCAGTAATACAAACTGCTGGCAAGGGGAACTAATAAAATTACTTCTGCAAGTAGACTAAACACCTGTCACAACCAATGTTTCACTCCTAAATATCGCCTCATGATGCTGGAAGCTTGGTTAAAATACAGTTTGATCATCTCTACAGCTCTTCACTTGCAATCTCAGCAATCAAAGAACAAGTATTTGTTTTCTCTCCAAACTTTTATGAAGGTCTAAAGGGGGAACATAAGTCTTATTTTTAAAAATCATACAGCATTCTACTAACATTCCATTAGCATTGTGCAACAACAATCTTGGGTTTAAGGCTCCTACTATCCCATTCTAGTTTTTAGGCACTTTGGTTCATTATTTCTTCAGCCTGGATAGGTATTCAGGATTTTGACAATTCCCAAGTCTTTTCAAGAAATATAACAAAATTATAGGTCATTTTGTAATGCAGATAATACTGCAGAAATGAGAACTTACATTTATATAGTGCCTTTAATTCAATAAAATGTCCCAAGGTGTTTCACAGGGGCATTATAACCCAAAATCTGAGCGACCATATAAAGGGACTTTGGGACAGATGGCCAAAAGCTCGATAAAAAAAACGTGGTCTGCCCATTGAGCAGCTAATAAGCCACAACAGCTTCGAAGGCACCAGATTTGATACCCCATGCTAAGTTAGTTAATCTTAGCCGAAGCAGCATTAAGGGCTTAGCACTTCTGGGCTGCGGGAGAGGGGGAAATAAACCAAGACCTCTATCTCTATCCAATGTCCCAAGAAACTCAAAGCAAATTGATCATAATATGTATGCTAGCAGCACAAGGAGAGGTTGCCTTAATGCAGAAACATGTAAAGTACTGCATATAGCAAAGAGAACTGAATTGGTGTTAAAATAGCTAAGGATAAAGCTGTAAGAGGCTTGCAAGTCTTTGCAGGCTTAATGTTCAACATGACTCAGTAATACGGAGCAGAAGATGAACAGAGCCAACAGAATGTCGAATTACATAGACATAACAGTAGAATACAAGTCAGAAGAGATAATTTCCAAACTGCACCCTGCACTGGGAAAATACACCTCATGTACTGTGCACAGTTACGATTGCTAGAGGCACAGCAGAGACATTAAAGTGCTAGAGACAGTGCTGTTCAGAGACATGAGGCTGATCCCTGGTGTCAAAGATTTGAATTACGAGGAAGGATTGGGTGACTTGGAGAGAAGGCACCTGAAAAGTTACCATATCGAGGTAAGGAAAATCAGAATATTACTTTAAATTGCCAGGGTAGGATTTGGACACAGTAAAAGACAAGTCAGGGAAATTCAACATTATGAAAAAGTAATCAATACAGGGAATGGATCTTCAGAAGCTGAAGCGAAAACCTTAAGGCATTTAAGGAACTATCAATGCTGCTCAGGGAGCACTTTAGGATCTTTCTGTATGGATGAACTAAGAATAGTCTTAGTCTGTAATTATTCAGAATCCTGTTGGAAATTGCATCTGTGCAGATGTTAGGATTAGGTTCGTCACTGATCCAGCCTATGAGAACAAGCCCACTGATACTCACGGCCAGGTTCAGACATTAGATACGACATGTCAGTCAGGCATCAGAAAGATGGCTAGCACACATGGAACTGCATTTTCAGTAACGGAGGGTATAAACTGGAAGGATAAGCATGTGTAAGATAAGTATGAGAATTCAGTACGTTCAAGACAGAGATCGCTAGGTTTCTAGATACTGATGATATCAAGGGAAATGGCATTGAGGAGGCGATCAGTCATGATCTTAATGAACGGCAGAGCTGGCCTGAGGGACCAGCTCCAATGCTCTATGATAATGACAGCTCAGATAGTTTTGTGGTGCTCACTGTTTACATGCCTTCTGGTGCACCAACTTAGCCCTCTGACGCTATGCCTATGATAATAAAGTTAGTCAGTACGCACCAGCCTAATGACCTAGACTCTGCTTTTTTCTTTTAAAATTTTCCAAGTTTCTGAACCAGCCTGGTGGAAAATCAGTTCTGGAGGATTGTCTGAATTATTTTGCATTTCTTCCACTTTCTCTCATCGTCCTCTGCTGCTTCTTGTTCTTTCCCAAAGTAAATTAATTGTTTGCAAACTTAAGTTTCAATTTTGAATGGCATTTCTTCAAATCTAGCTTTCTATTCCCCTCAGTAGTCCACCAGTATCTATTCGTCACCTTTTACCACCGTGTTTAAAAGTCACCCTCGCCTCTTCGTCACCTTCTGTCTACCCACCAAAGTTCATGCAACTAGGCATATGATCCTCTGCCTTAGTCACACATCATTAGCACATTTACTTTGTTAAAGCTCATGATTCAATCTGAAACCTGATCATTGCTCCTGTGCCTGCATCTCCTACTCCGAGCAAACAAATTTTTCCACCGGTGGTAGCCTTCAATGCAGATACACAATGCAGACCCACAGTCAACGTGGAGTGGCCTTTCAAACTTGGGAAGACATTTTAAAATCCAGGTTTTTGGCATCCATTTCACAGGAATTTCAATCTAAAGCCAAACAAGTGGCAAACTCGAATTGTGATCCACCCAGTATTGGGCTAAAAGCTTGACGTACTAACCCAACAGAGCTAGGAAAATCAGATTGAGCAGTACTCCAACTGCACAAATATATAACGACAAGCTACCAAGATAATGAAGGCTTTGTAAAACTTTTATTTTCTACTGCCTGTTGTGCCTGTGCAGAACCAAAGCGTAAACCTCCATTACATCAGAGAGAGCTCTACATTAGAAAGGACACAAATCCAAGTACAAAACAAATGCCTTTTGCCAAGTTCTTTTCTAAGACCATAAATAATAATTACAACATAAAATCCTCCTTTACTGGGGCCAGCAAGGAAATGGTTTGAACAGCTCCTTCATTCCACAGTACCAAGTCATTCCTTTTGAAAAAAGCTCTCAGTGAAAAGCCAGATAGCAAGCAGGATTATTGAGGCCGTTAGGTGCCACAGCCAAGAGTGACCATATCTTCACACACACACTTCCAGCAAAGGTCACTGGGCAGCAATCAGGGCCCTGCTTGAATTTTTTTTCAGATTAGTGAGAGACACTTTTCCATCCAACACTCTTTCTCCACAAGCACTAAATCAGCATAAATTGAACTTGGATGTTTCTTCATCTGCAGGTCGAGAACCACAGCACATGAAATACCAAACCACCTCAAGGGGGCTCAGCAATATACACTGACATAGACGAGGAAGTTCAGCAAGGCATGGATCCGCTACTGTACTTTTTATAAAACATTAAAAATATTTTCTCTGCCACCATTCACCAGAAGCAGGTAACCAACTTGCCACCAAGCCTCTGCCAATGATACTCTTTATATACAGTCACAGTCCAGGCGTGACTACTATAATTATAGACTTCCCAGTTCTCTTCCAAGTTTTCTCCCTTCTTACTTCCTATGTAAACCAAGCAAATTAATTACTATCCCTTTTATATTTTGTTCCTCTTGGAAAAGATTTGGCATTTAAAGTCTAGTGTAGGTTCAGAAGCTCACACTGTTCGAAAAACCATATACCTTTTTTCACCGAGTGTCATACAACTCAAAATATTTCTATCAAGACTCAGCCATGTTTCTTACCATTTATGAGGACGTTGTGTGAATACTTCATACACCACCATGCTTTGCTAAAATTCTAGGGGCAATAGTACAACGTTGTGAGATATTTTTAATCTCAAACAGTTACAATGCACACTGCTGATACATAGTGCTTTTCAGTGACATGCAAAATTTTATCTCAGAGCACACAAGATATATATACTGGCTTAGCACAAAAAGTTAGCAAGTGCTTTGCGTAAGCTAAACCTGAAGTGTGGACTGCATGCCAGTAGTCGAACTTGTGCCGGTAGTTGAAAGTGTGCTGGCTTCAGATAGTGAGATAGTTGTGGATAATTTACCAGATGTAGGGAAAATACACAGCTCTGCAAGAAGCTCTACTGGACAATCTAATGAGGACAGCACAGCCGTGACGTTGCTAGCTGTGAAGTTCTAGGAGTCTAAAGCGGCGGTGGTGGGGGGGGGGGCGTTGCTGGTGGAAGGTAATTGCTAGAAAGGTAATGAAAGCTCTTCACCGTATCTAGCCTATGTTGTATCTGACCTGAGCGTATAAGACGTCAACACTGGCTGTAGAGACATATATATGTTTCATTTCTCAGCACTGTCACCTTTAGAAGCACAAAAACAAATATTTGTTAATAAGACATTCACTCACTCACTACAGTTGCCACAAGCTACAAATTAACTTCCCACTATCAAACTTGCTAATTGATACCAGCTCATTTTATTCTAGTCCCTCTTGCACCAATTTTCTCTCTCCCTCTCCTGATTGTCTTGATCTACACTGGGCCATATTTACAAGTCAAGCATCCTCCAACACCAGCTCACATGACTGAAGGACAGCTGAACAGAACCCTATCCTCGTGCATGCACTTTCCAACCAGTCACCGCATCTGGAGCTGGAATCCTGGCTTACTTTACTCGGGGAGCACAACTGCTGCTTCACTGGTTGAACTCAGCCAACTTAGTGCAGACTGTGGAGTTGGATACCGAAAGCAAGATTTTGGTACCAAACCAGGATCTTCAGTGGACACACAAAAGAGTTAGATGGGTGGTGGAAGTCACTTAAAGACCCTTTTGGAATGAAGTGTTACTTGTTTCGACTGGAACGAAAGGCCACACAAAATGTAGTGAAATGCAGAGCACTCTTTTCCAAAATATTATCGAGGCTGGGAGCCAATTGAGAATTTCAAAACCACAATTGGTAGGGCGTAAGTATTAAGGGCAACAGGACCTAGGCAGGTAAATGGAGTTGAGATACAGATCTGCCATGATCCCACTGATGGTGGGACAAGCTCAAGGGGGTGAATGGTGTACTGTTGTTCCTATTACAAAAGAGGAACCAAGAATGGCGAAACAATTATCTCGGGCTGTACAAGCAAAGGACTGAAATTTTCTCTCTCTCATTTAAGAGGGTATTAAATCCAATCCACAAATGTTAAAAGGTAGAACTTAGACTGAACTCACAGTTTCTTCTCTTCGTTTCTCTTGGCATTTGCTGCATTTTCCATTTTTTTATAATTGTTCCGCACACACACACACAGACACACACTTGTTTTTGAAAAAGGGAACATATTCTGCACGCTTCTAAGCTTAAGCATAATCCACATAAACCAACCAAGTCCCTTCTGTCATTCTAAAAACAGTAAATGCTGGAAATACTCAGGTCTGGTAACATCTTTGGGGACAGAAACAGAGTGAATGTTTTGAGGCAAATATGGCTGCAGTTCTGAAAAAGCGTCATATTTGACTTGAAGTGTTAACTCTAACTTTCTCTTCACAGATGCTGCCAAACCCGTTGAGTACTTCCAGCACTTACTGTTTTCACTTCAGATTTCCAGCATCAGCAGTATTTTGTTTTCACTTTATCCTTTTATCATCCACTCAAGGTCCATTCAAAAAATCTTTACTTGGTAAGGTGCACTACGTGTAAGGGTCCATACAGGGTAGCCACCACTAAGTCTAACCCAGCACCTCAGAATGTCTGCCGGGTATTGGGTCAGTCTCGGGGAATCACTTCACCTGCCAAGCTGCATCTGCAATTACAAATTTCACCAGAAAAAATCCCATTTCATCCTTCCTCAGCTGCATTGCTGAAAGATCTAAAAAACCAGCTTAGCTGTTCCCTCTGTTCCTTATTGTGCACTATTTATAAAAGGTACAGAGTCAAAATTTGTTTTAAAATAAAATTAACACAATGTGGCTGAAAAAGGGATTGCTGATCCCCATTAACTAGTGCAATTATCTTTTGCTTTTTTCATATAGGCCTAAAAATCACTAGCACAGGTATAAATGCAGTAAACTTTTTAAAACAGGCATAATATACATTTTCCAGGGATAGGTGTTGTGTGCTCGCCAGTTAAGTTTGAGATCCTGAATACCTCTGCCAGAATACACTATGTAATTAGGTATATTGTGTGGTCATTGTAATCTCGCTGATTATTTCTGCAAGGAGCGCAAAATTATCACTACAGGAAATAATAGGTTCTTCAGTACTTAATTCCCTCTGATGCCAACTACCACATTTGCTCACAGGTGATCCGTGGATCAGCTCTGTTTAAAAGCATTTCGGAAAGGCTGCCAAATTCTCCGTCAGGAATCAAACGGAGCAAACATACTTTAGCTGCATCCACTTTACATGCAGCAAGTGTGACACCTCCACAAAGCATCTGAGAAGCAGCCCCAGCCCCTAAGTGAGAGCGCCAGGGTAAATTTCACATTAGACTGAAGTGCAAATAAAATGTTTTTTTTCCCTTGGAGATGCAGCAGAGAAGATTTACCAGAATAGTATCAGGGATGAGGAACTTCAGTTTAAGGTGCAGAGTCTTAGAGAATCTGGGATTGTTCTCCTTTGATCAGGGAGGATTAAGAGGAGATGTAATAGAGGAATCAAAATTATGAAGGGTCTTGGTAGCGTAAATAAACAGAAAATGTTTTTACTGGCAGGAGAATCAGCAATCAAAGAAAACATATTTAAGATAATTGGCAAAAGATCTAGTGTGAGATGGGATCATATTTCTTAAAACGCACGAGCTGTTGCACTCTAGAATGCCTCAAAAGGTGCCGGAAATGGATTTTAACAGCAACTTCCAAAAGCAAATTGACTATATTTGAAAAGGAAACATTTTCAGCGCTGTAAGGATGGAGCAAGGCAGGGGAAACTAATTGGATAACTCTTTCAAAGAGCAGGCATTGTCACGATGGGCTGAATGGCCTCCTTCTGGGGTATGTAATTCTTAGATCCCTTTTATCATACCGAATCTTTTAACAAAGCACAATGAAGGATTTGAAAAGCATAAGGAACCACAAAGTCCCGAGAGTAATTCTGGAAGTTGGACCATACCTCAATGACCTGGCAATTGGACTGACGAGCTGCATAGTGGAAGACAGTTTCCCTATTCTTGTCCGCAATGTCCAAACGAACTCCGCAACCTTCCACCAGCTCACGAATACAGTCGATATCCTCCTTCTTGCAGGCAAGGTGTAGAGGGGTGATACCCTCTTCGCTCTCCGTATCATTGATGCAGCTGCATGGAGAACTGCATATTAGCCCAGTAAGTAACACAATTATGCATATCATGCATCAGTAATACAGCATTAAACTAAGTGATCCAAGTGGGACAACAGGACTAGGTTCCATTGTTGATGACACCACAACTTGTCAGAACCATAGGAAAATAAACTGAAAGCCGGTTGATGATTTTCAACTTTTACTTCTAGACAATTTTATAATTTTTATTCTTTTTAAAGACATAAATTTCTTCCACATGACCAGGTTTTGGTTCCCTCATGTCCTCTGTTCTGCTCAACCCGAATCTTGCTCTTTTCCAGGAACAGCCATACGCCTGCTCAGCTTTCATGTCTGACTCAGCCTCACTGCCTTTTACAACCCATGTGGACTGTGTAGTTCAAGAAGGCAGCACACCACCACCTTCTTGAGGGCAATAAGTGCTGCCTTAGTAAGCAACGCCCACATCCCATAAATTAATTTCAAAAAGCTCTATTGTCTCAGTCCCTATTCCTTCGGCAACTCCACAGAGATCCTCTACCTTTCTTTTGGAGCTGCATATTTTCTCAGCCTTTTCCACTTTTCCCAGTTTCTCTGACTTGACACACCATCATTGAAATGGCACACAGGATAACCTGCTCTCAAGCTCTCTATCCACATCACCAGCCAGCCCCAAAATCTGTACAACTTAGAACACACCAGAAGGGAGAAATCTTGGTGCGGTTATAGACCCAGTGCCAGACCAGTTCTTATAAAAGCAGTCACTTTTTAAAGCCAATAGCTATAACCATTAACAAAACAGAAGATGCTGGAAATACTCAGCAGGTCAGACAGTATCTGTGGAGAGAGAAACAAGAGTTAACATTTCAGGTCCATGACCTTCCTCAGGACTGACAAAAGGTTGTCCACCTAATGCGTTAATTCTGTTTCTCTCGCCATAGATGCTGCCTGGCTTGCTGAGTATTTTCAGCACTTTCTGTTTTTATTTCAAATTTCCATCATTCGTGTATTTTGCTTTATAATCATTGCTGGATATCACAGAAACTGTCTCTGCCATTAAGTGGCTGAGAGGCAAAGTTAGAGAGCTCATTCAAAAACTATTAAGAGTTTGAGATTCATGGCTTCTTTCCACTATTATCACAATCTGTGTGTAAAAAGTCATAATCAGCTATGCATTGGTACACAATGCAAATTCTCCACCAGCCTTCAGCACATCCAAACAGGGTTATTTGAATTCAATCCATGAAGCAATTATGGGCACACAAGGGCCAGGTACTGACTATCACAAACAAGAGAGAGTCTAATCATTTCCCCTTGCCGCTCAACGGCATTACCATCACTGAATCCCTCACCATCAACATCCTGTGGGTTACCACTAACCTTAATTGGGCCAGTCATATAAATACTGCGACTACAAGAGAAGATCAGAGACTGAGAAGTCTGTGGCTAGTAACTCACCTCCTCATTCCCCAAAGCCTGCTCACCATCTGCAAGGCACAAGTCAGAAGTATGATAGAATACTCTACTTGCCTCGATGCAGCTCCAAAAAGCTCCATCCAGGACAAAACAGCCCGCTTGATCAGCACCTCACCTTCAACATTCACTCCTTCCACCATCAGTGCATACCATTTATAGGCTGTACTTCTGTAATTCACCAAGAGTCCTTCAAGAACACCTTCCAAAGTCATGACCTCTATCTCCTAGAAGGGCAAGGACAGCAAGTGCATGCGAAGATCACCATCTGCAAATTCCCCTCCAGGTCACACACCATCCTGACTTGGAACTATATTCCTATTCCTTCATTGTCACTGGGTCAAAATCCTGGAACTCCATTCCTAACAGCGCTGTGGGTGTACCTACACCACCTAGACTGCAGCGATTTGAAAGGCATTCATTGCCATTTTCTCAAGGGTAATTAAGGATGGACAATAAATGCTGGTCTTGCCAGTGATGCCCACACCCCATAAATGAATGAAAAAAAAGCATGCAGAAATAGCAAGATACAGTCTCTGACTGTTACGTTCTTCTCTCCATCCTCCCCAAATGCAATAGTATTTTCTTCTTCTGTTTGTCTTTTATATCTCTACAATCTGTACACCCTATCTTGGCTAAGAAAATAAGCAGGTAACTGGCTCCCAAAGTCTTAGTTAATACTAAGCATCACCAAGAATAACTCTGACTCTCATCCCTTCTCTCACTATCTAATGAGTAATGAATCTTTGGATCACCCTTAGTAATATCATTGATACTAAGCCCTACAACATAATCCGTGTCCTGAAGTGGTTGCCATGCCTTGCTAAAACGCTCCCTTTTTCCTACTCCTTTCCTCGAGCTTTATTCCAGTGCCCTATCCTTTCAGAATACTTCTTGATTTACTTCTCCTTTTCTCCAGCACCCTTTTGCTCTCTAGGCTGACTAGCATGGACAGACCAGTGTGTACAGTATCCTTTATCTCAAGATAAAGTTTGAGTGCTGGGAAAACAAACATTTTTCATCCAAAGTCAACATCTAGCATTCATGTGCACAACGTGATATATTTAAGGCAAAACTCCTCTACTTTGTTCATATCCCTCAACCTCAGAAGAACACCACCTCCACTCTGACATGTCCATTTGCCACATCAACCATCTTTTCGAGAGGTCTCTACCTACCACTGCTGAATTTCAGACAGGGTTGTGCTCGGCCATGTAGTCACCTGAAACTAGGAGACAGGAACAAAGCAAATGCACCATCAGCCCACTCAGCAACTATATAAGAGGAATCATTTCTAACATAATCTGAAGTTTTACATCATTGGATATAGGAAGCATAATGGGGGTCAGTTACATTACATGCAACTACACCTGCCAAACACAAATCCATTACCCCATAACGTGATTGTGGCGGAAGCTCTCCTTCATGCCCATCTCTACAGCGACGTGAGCCAACGGCCAGTTTGGGTGGCTTCGCAAACAGTCGGTCAACTGTTGCACAGTATCAACTTTCAGCGTGTCTGGCGACACCTCATAGAATGGCCTCATCTTTGTCGCAAACTGTAAGAACACCGTCCTTGCCTCCACCTCAGAGCTCACCTGGAACAACCTGTAAAGACATAAGACCAAAATTAAATAATTTCTAATGAAATCGTTTGCTCCTTCACTTCAGTCTTTCCACCTTATTTGGACTTGCAGTGATTTTGAGGCAAGAATCCATTCACTTCAAAAAAAAACATTTTCTGACTCAGAAGTTTGGACTGCAGTTTTTGAACGCTCATTACAGTGCACTGGTAGCACAGAGCTGCTTTTAAAAGGAGCTCAATGTATCCGGCATCTCCTGCTGGTTAAATGCTCTTGTTTGGAACGCAGAACATATTCACTCAAGGAAAGGAGAAAACCGTGGCCAAAAAAACTTGGCTGCTGCCAACCCAACAGCCTGCTGGCTCTACTTTGCACCACAACTGATGCTGCTTTATGTACATCAGCAGGTCCTAATAAATTACTCAGGGAAAACTGACAGCACATGGAATTGGAGCTAATCATGTGTCATGGGTCAATAAATGATTGGGAGGCAGCAAATAGAGAGTAGGGGTAAAGAATTCACCCTCTAACTGCAGGGATGTGGCCAATGGAGTTTCCCAGGGATCTGTATCATCGTGCACAAACAAAATAAGTTACTGGAATCCAGCCGCGAGAGGGTTGGAATTCAAAAGTTAGGAACTCGAGCTTTAGTTTACCAGAGCCTTGTTCAGATCCCACCTGAAGAACTGCATTCAGTTTTGGTCACTACACACCAGGAGAAGTGTACTAACCCTCGAAGAGGTACAAACACAGATTCAGCAGAAGGACCGCAGGGCTTAACAGGGTCAAATTACAAAGACAGATTGCATAAACTTCACGTTTATTCCCCAGCTAACTGAGGAGTGATTTAATCTGGATGTTTAAAATGATAAACAAATTCAACAGGGTAGATTCAGAGAAACAATTTCCTCTGGTGGGGAAAGTCAGAATAAAAAGGTATAATCTTAAAATTGGAGCTAGGAGTGAAATCAGGATGCACTTTTTCCATACAAAGGACAGTGGAAATCTGTCTCACTCAAGAGCAGGTTGGAGGCTGGGAATCCTCCGACTCCCCAAAGCCTGTCCACCGTCTACAAGGCAAAAGTCAGGAGTGTGACGGGATACTCTCCACTTGCCTGGATGGGTGGAGCTCTAGCAACACTCAAGAAGCTCAATACCATCTAGAACAAAGCAGCCCACTTGATTGGCGCCCCATCCACCATAATAAACATTCACTCCCTCCATCAACGATGCACATTGGCAGCAGCGTGTGTACCGTCCACAAGATGCACTGCAGCAACTCACCAAGGCGCCTTCCACAGCAACTTCCAATCTGCAACCTCTACCACCTAGAAGGACAAGGGCAGCAGATGCATGGGAACACCACCGCCTGCAAGTCAATCACCATCCTGACTTGGAAATATATCGCCACTCCTTTACTGTCGCTGGGTCAAAATCCTGGAACTCCCACCCTAACAGCACTGTGGGTGTACCTACACCACATGGATTGCAGCAGTTCAAGGAGGCAGCTCACCATCACCTTTGCAAGGGTAATTAGGGATGGGCAATAAATGCTGGCGTAGCAAACGATGCCCATATCCCATGCACAAATATATAAAGAAAAGGCTGTTGGTGCACAACGCCTGGACAATATCCAGGCTTGGGCTGACAAGTAACATTCGCGCCACACAAATGCCAGGCAATGACCATCTCCAGCGAGAGAGAATTAAATCATTGCCCCTTGACATTCAATGGCATTATCATCGCTGAATCCCCCACTATCAACATCCAAAGGGTGCTACTGACCAGAAACTGAACTGGACTAGCCATATAAATACTGTTCCTACAACACATGGGCTGCAGCGGTTCAAGAAGGCAATCATCACCACCTTCTCAAGTGCAATTAGGGATGGGCAATAAATGTTGGCCTAGCCAGTGACGCCCACATCCACATCCGATGAATGAATAAAAAAAATTGAAGTTTTGAAAACTGAAAACGATCAATGTTGTTGGGTTAAGGGTGTCAAATGATATGGAACGAAGAGAGGTGGATGGGATTGAGGTGCAGGTACACCATGATCTAACTGAATGACAAAACAGGCTTACAAGCTTCAAGTACTCACTCCAGTTTTTTAAAAAAATAACCAAAGGAACACTGTCTTTCCACTTCTGCAATTTGGGCTTGAATCCAGCTCCAACAGATAAGACGAAGGTCTAATTTGTGATGATTATATTGGACCTACATGAAACAGGGCTGAAGGAGCTGTATGACCTGGGCTTTGTCCTTCAGATGAGATATTAAACTGAGGCCCCAATAGCCTGTTTTAGTGGCGCTAAAGATTCATTTCACTTTGCAAAGATTTTCCAAGTTCTCGCCACATGCTTACGAAGAAGCATATTTTGCACTGAAGCAACTGGATAGAGCAAAAATACCTTTAAGTTATTGAGTCTCCCAGGACGCAAGATGTGTAAGTTTAGTTTTTTAGATTGCATAGGTGTGTATCATTGAGCCTCAGGCTTCGCACATGAAGGTTAAATCCACATACCAACTAATTTGCACCCCACGTTGCTAATGTTAACTGATCTGGTGTTCAGATTTGGATTTATCCAGCAACAAAACTACAGTACCACTAGCATCCAAATATACAATCAGGATAATCCAATGAACCAGAAATTGAAGCATTGATAGTACCGAGCTGCCCGTGCTCCAAGGGCTTCAATGCCATGTGTGACTCTTCTACTTCCAGTTATACAACCCTGATACAAACTACGCAAATTCTAATACAGGGACAAACTGGTAGAAGTCAGGCCAATACGAATCATGTTATTTTGGTCATTGCCAACCTCGTTTTTTGTTTCCACAACAATTTACAATGAGCAGAAAAAAAGTTAGGAGCCAGTGACTTTTGGAAAACCACAAAACAGTGATGGATTTCCCTGGGCTTAGACTGGCAAAACTTAAACACCAGCAAATGGTGAAAAGAAAAAAGACTTGCATTTCTATAGTCCTTTTCATGATGTCCGGATGTCCCAACAATTGAGTCTCAGGTTTCACATGTGAAAGTTAAATCTATGTCCCCACTAATCTGCATCCATCTCAAGTTGCTGATGTTAACAGATCTCGGTATTCAGATTTGGATTTATTCAGCAATGAAACAACAGTGCCCCACAACCAATGAAATACAATTACTGCAGTAAAGTCGGAAACGGAGCAACCAATTTGTGCACAGCAAGCTCACACAAACAGCAACATGATAATGGCCAGATAATCTGCTTTTCAGTGAGTGTTGACTGAGGGATAAATATTGCCCAGGACACAGGAAGAACTCACCTGCTCTTCTTTGAAATAGGGCTGTGGAATTTTTTAACACCGACCTGAAAGGGTGGATAGGATTTAAGCCCTCAACCAAAAGGAAGCACTTGCAACAGTGGTGTTCCCTCAGTGGTGCTCTGGAGTGTCGGTGTAGGTTTTTAAACTCAAGTTAAAGCACATGCTACTGGAACACCAATGTGATCTTATAAAGCAGGCAATAGCATCATAACCCCACTAGGGCTATCTGTACCTTGCTTGTCCTTTCTACCCTTAATTAGCACATTCCTCAGATAATATCACCAATTTCAATACCTCTTTGTCCTCTTGTCTGTGACATCTTTTGGTTATCTCCACCTATCACTGGCCGCTATCCAGCTCTACTTGTACCACCCCCACCCCCTTAAACTAGCTTATATTTCACCTCTTTTCTATTTTTACTTAGTTCTGTTGAAGGATCATTCAGACTCGAAACATTAACTGTGCTCCTCTCCGCAGATGCTGCCAGACTTGCTGAGTTTTTCCAGATATTTTTGTTTTTGTTTTGGATTTCCAGCATCCGCAGTTTTTTGCTTTTATAATAGCATCAGAGGTAACACTTGGGAGTGGGGATGTGGCATGACTAGGATGTGTTTTATAAGACAATTCACGTCAATCTGTAATAAGCTACAACACTGTGCAGTCAGCTATACTGAATCTGGAAGTAATCCAAACTGATTTTTTATATTCGTTCATGGGATGTGTTGCTGGCTAGGCCAGCATTTACTGCCCATCCCTAATTGCCCTTGAGAAGGTGGTGGTGAGCTGCCTTCTTGAGCTGCTGCAGTCGATGTGGTGTAGGTACACCCACAGTGCTGTTAGGGAGGAAGTTCCAGGGTTCTGATAGCCCTAGCGCTCTTAAGTATTGCAGTTTCTGATGCTAATACCGCTTGTTAAATGTTGACATAAAAAGGCGCATTCATCTTTATATCAAGTAATTTTTTTTGTTTTAAAATGTCCATTGCACACAAGATTATTTTGAACTGGTTAGAGGAACTAATGTCAGTAAGTAAACGGATCAATTCTGGTACAAGAAGAGAAACAGTGACACTAGGTAAGGCAGGAAGTCCTTCATTACCACAGAGGCTGAGAGTTCCTCTTTTAGCTGCAAAAAAAAAGGGGAAAGCATTTTTTTCTCCATAATTAATGATTCACTAACAAAATGGTAAGAACAAAGTGCCTTTTGAAAGTTTGGTTTCTGAAAATGCAATTTTGTTGGTGAGTCATTGACTGCAGAGAAAAACAGGCCTGCTATCATTTGTGTCAAAAGAAGTTTCAGCCCTCTAAAGATTTTTCAAGCGTTAGCAAGGTAAATCTGTTCAAGTACTGTATTGCTTCTTTTAAAAATTTACTAAGGTGCAAAAAAATGTTCTTATTAAACAAAAATGAACACGTGCAACATTACACTTGCCAACACTGAACTCATCACAGCTGTGTGTACTGCCCATCAATAGGTGGCGCTCTCTGCAGATGCGGGTGAAGGAGCTACTGGCTCAGGACAACGCACAAAATGTCTATCCATATCGGCAGGCTCGGTTAATTCAACTGAAGGTTGACTAACCAAGAACATGAGAGACACTGAGATCCTAAACTGTCACAAAAGGCTGGAATGAAATTGTTAATGAGTTTATATGAAATTCTTTAGTCCATTATTTTAATGATGACATCAAACTGAGCGAGTCAAAGCTTTTATTAGTGAAGAGAATTGCAAATCAATGCATGTTTATATTAATAACTTCAAGTAGCTCGATTTCGACTCAAAATTTTTCAAAGTCTAATTGAAATTCCATTTCTTTCTTCAAGTTATTCAAAATTAAGTTGAATAAAGATATTTATTAGGGTTAGGCGATAAGCACTAGCTTTGCCAGCAATACTCATCCCATGAGCAAATAAAAGAAATGATTCTTCAAATGTTTAAACAGCTCATTAAAACTTTCTAATTCTAATTAGTTTTTATGTGTTGTTTTTTTGCCACAATTAGATAAAATGGATCAAAAAGCCTCCCACATTTTAAAGATTCTGTGAATTGATCCTTTGCCAAACAAAATCAAAATGGTCAGAAACATTTGCAGGTCGGACAGATGCAAACAGACAAGTTGGTGTTTCAGATGCGGACCTTACATCAGAATAGATCTGATGAAGGGTACTAACTTGAGCCACTTAGCTATTTCTATCTGTTTCATTTCCCATACCTCTTCCCTCATCTTCATAGCTTATAAATGTGCAAGAACAACTAATTAGGTTTCCTAGTGGCTGGAAATCTCACCTCTTGGGTTCAATTCCCACTCCAGATACTTAAGCACCAAGCAAAGCTAGGCTGACACTTCAAGGCAGTACTGTGCGAGTACTGCACTGCCGTTTCTTGGATGACAAATTAAACTGAGATCCCGCTGGCCCTCTTGGGTTGTAAACAATTCCATGACACGATTCGAAAAAGTGCAGGGGAATTCCCCCTGTGTTTTGGACAATATTTGTCCCTCAACCAACTTCTCTGAACGCATAGTCACTGTTGTAAATTAGGAAATTGGCTGCCACCTTTCTTTACATCACAACAGTGGCTACACTTCAAAAAAAACCCAATTGGCTGCAAAGTGCTCTGCAACATCCGAATATCGCGAAGGATATTCTATACAGTAAACGCAAGTTTCTCCTTATCTCTGCACGCATAACTGTTATGAATGGCCTCTATTTAAGCGATATGTCCTATAGTTTTTGCTACATTCTGTGGTACATTGCAGGGATTTTCCACTTAAGACTCCTGTAGGCCTAAACTGCAGGGCACACATACGCAACAGAAAAGACATCCTCCCCTAAGGGATTTTGGATTCCCTTTTTCCTGTGCTGAACTGTGAAGACAGCAGCCTAGGATTACACTCAATCAGGAGTTCGCCATGTAAGCAGGATCATACACACAAACCTGTGCCGTTTTAGGAGTTCTCAATCACTGGAATGCCTCTAAAATTTTCTCACCTGAAAGCATTCTGAGGTGCTTTTGGGTTGATAAACAAGCAGTCCCAGGACTGTGCTGTGCGATAGAGCACCACTCGGCCATCGTCCATAACTCTGCTGTGCGCCGCATACTCAGACAGCGAGACCTCCCGCACACGGTAAGGGTTGGCAAAAAGGTTGGTCACGGTATTCAGTGAGTCTACTAAACGGCCGAAGAACTGCATCCTGACAATGACCTGCAGGGCGTGGAGAGGGAGTAGGAGCAGAAATATGAGGGGGAAAAAAATTGGTTATCAATTCTTTTTCATTCTTCATTTAAAAATGCTCCACAAAGCTCACATAATAGAAGACTTGCATTTCTATAGCACCTTTCACAACATCCCGAAGCAAGTTAAGTACTCTTGAAGTGTAATCGCTGCTATAAGATAGTCAACGCAGCAGCCAATTTGCACACAGGAAGGTCCCACAAACAGCATGGTGATAATGAACAGATTATATGTTTTGGTAATGTCGATCGAAGGATAAATACTGGCCAGGACATCAAGGGGAACTCTCATTCTCTGCTTCCATGGGATCTTTTACATCTACCTAACAGGCAGGCAGGGCCTCGTGTTAATACCTCAGCTGAAAGACCCAGCTCCGATAGTGCAGCACTTCCTCAGCACTATGCTAAGAGGGCCAAGTCTGGGTTGCATTCTCAAGTCTGGGATGGGATCCAACAGAGGGCGCTGGTTAGAAGTGACTGAAGCATTCTGGGAGAAGTCACTGCAGCCACCACGGCTCAGGCGGGAATCGAGGAGAAGCACTCTTGCACTTAACAGGAGGAAGAGCATCCAACAGAGGGTGCTGGTGAGAAGTGACTGAAGCATTCAGGGATAAGTCACCAAGACTCAAGAGGGAATCAAGGAGAAGGACTCTTGCACTCACCAGGAGAAAGAGCATCCAACAGAGAGCACCGGAGTGGTGAGTATAAATCTAGTTTACCTCGGGGACTCGTGGCCTTATCTCCAGGGAGCAGACTCGGAGGGAGGAGCACCGGAGCGGTGACCTCGGGGCACAGAGTAACTGAAGCCAAAACTGAAAAAGTGACATCACAGGAAAGCTGCGACCTGATTAGTTGGTAGGGAATCTGCACCAAATTTGGAAAAAACCTGCAAAGCTAATTAATAAATTAATTATCTAAATCGAGATGGCTGGGCAGGTGATGTGCTGTAGCTTTTTGATGTGGGAGCTGGCAGATCCCATTACAAGTCGCAGTGATCACATTTGCAGCAAATGTTGGTTACTGGAGGAACTCCGGTTCAGAATTGATGAGCTGGAGTCCGAGCTCCGGACGCTGTGGCACATCCGGGAGGGGGAGAGTTACCTGGACGCTTTGTTTCAGGAGGCGGTCACGCACAGTAGATTAAGTACCTCAAGTTCGGTCAGTGGTCAGGGTCAGCAGGGTGTGACTGCAAATGAGGCAGGTAGAGGGATCCTGTGTTCAGGAACAGAGGAGCCTCAGCACTTGACCTTGTCCAACAGGTACGAAGTACTTGCTCCCTGTGTGGATGAGGAACAGGGTGTAGCGAGGATGAGCCAGCTGACCACAGCACGGTGGCACAGGAGGCCATTCAAGAGGGGGGAGCAAAAAGACAAGTGGTAGTTGTAGGGGATTCTATAATTAGAGGAATTGATAGCATCCTTTGTAAGCAGGATCGAGAGTCCCGCATGATATGTTGCCTGCCCGGTGCCAGGGTGAGGGACATCTCTGACCGGCTTGAAAGGATATTGGAGAGGGAGGGGGAGGATCCAGTTGTTGTGGTCCACGTCGGGACAAACATAGGTAAGACTAGGAAAGAGGACCTGTTTGGGGATTATCAGGAACTAGGAACTAAGTTAAAGAACAGGTCCTCAAGGGTTATAATCTCCGGATTACTACCTGAGCCACGTGCAAATTGGCATAGGGACGTGAGAATAAGGGAAGTAAACACGTGGCTAAAGGAGTGGTGCGGGAAAGAGGGGTTCCATTTCGTGGGGCACCGGCATCAATATTGGAACAGGAGGGATCTGTACCATTGGGACGGTCTCCAACTGAACTGATCTGGGACCAATCTTCTAGCGAAAAGGGTAAATAGGGTGGTCAACAGGACTTTAAACTAGAAAGTGGGGGGGGAGGGGATGGATAAAACTCCAAGAAGTATAACTAATGGGAAACAAAGCAGGTTAAGCGGGGGGGGGAGGGGGGGGGGTGCAGGGATTCAACTTCATGGACAATTATGAAAAAATTGAAAAGAAAGGAGAGCCCAGGAGAGGCTATTAAAGTCCCCAGAACACAAAATAGGACAGAGTGTTTGGAAAGGGCTAGGAATCTAACTTCAAGCACATCAGATAAAGGGACGACAATGAGAAAGAGGATACAGGACTGAAGGTGTTGTATCTGAATGCACGCAGTATACGAAATAAGGTAAATGAGCTTGAGGCGCAGATTGAAATTGGCAGGTATGATGTGGTGGGCATCACGGAGACATGGCTGCACGGGGATCAGGACTGGGAGCTAAATATCCAAGGATATACATCCTATCGAAAAGATAGGCAGGTTGGCAGAGGGGGTGGAGTTCCTTTGTTAGTAAGAAATGAAATTAAATCAATAGCTAGAAATGACGTAGGGTCAGATGATGTAGAATGTGTGGGTAGAGTTGAGGAACCGCAAAGGTAAAAAAACCATAATGGGAGTTATGTACAGGCCTCTGAACAGTAGTTAGGATGTGGGGCACAAGATACACCCAGGAGATAGAAAAAGCGTGTAATAAAGGCAAGGTTACAGTGATCATGGGGGATTTCAATATGCAGGTAGACTGGGAAAATCAGGTTGGTAGTGGATCCCAAGAAAAGGAATTTGTGGAATGTCTACGAGATGGCTTTTTGGAGCAGCTTGTGGTGGAGCCCACTAGGGAACAGGCAATTCTAGATTTAGTGATGTGTAATGAGACAGATTTGATAAGGGAGCTTAAGGTGAAGGAACCCTTAGGAGGAAGTGACCATAATATGATAGAATTTACCTGCAATTTGAGAGGAAAAAGCTGGAATCAGATGTAACTGTATTACACTTGAATAAAGGCAACTACAGAGGCACGAGGGAGGAGCTGGCCGGAATTGACTGGGAGATGAGCCTAGCAGGAAAGACAGTGGAACAGCAATGGCAGGAGTTTCTGGGAATAATTTGGGAGATACAGCAAAAGCTCATCCCTAGGAAGAAGCAGCATACTAAAGGGAGGACGAGGCAACCATGGCTGACAAGGGAAGTCAGGAACAGCATAAAACTAAAGAGAAAGCATACAATGCGGCGAAGAGCAGTGGGAAACCAGGGGATTGGGAAGCCTACAAAGACCAACAGAGGACAACTAAAAAAGAAATAAGGAGGGAGAAGATTAAATATGAAGGTAAACTAGCCAGTAACATAAAAGAAGATTGCAAGAGTTTTTTTTAGATATATAAAGGGTAAGAGAGAGGCAAAAGTGGACATTGGGCCGCTGGAAAATGACACTGGAGAAGTAGTAGTGGGGAACAAAGAAATGGCGGAGGAACCGAATAGGTACTTTGCGTCAGTCTTCATGGTGGAAGACACGAGTGACATCCCCAAAGTTCAAGAGAGTTGGGGGGCAGAGGTGAGTATGGTGGCCATTACCAAGGAGAAGATGCTAGGAAAACTGAAAGGTCTGAAGGTGGATAAATCACCTGGACCAGATGGATTACACCCAGAGTTCTAAAGGAGATAGCTGAAGAGATAGTAGAGGCATTAGTGGTGATCTTTCAGGAATCACTGGAGTCAGGGAGGGTCCCATAGGACTGGAAAATTGCTAATGTAACCCCCCTGTTTAAGAAGGGAGTGAGGCAAAAGATGGGAAATTACAAGCCGATTAGCCTGACCTCGGTCGTTGGTAAGATTTTAGAGCCCATTATTAAGCATGAGATTTCAGAATACTTGGAAGTACATGGTAAAATAGGGCAACATCAGCATGGTTTCATCAAGAGGAGGTCATGCCTGACAAATCTGTTAGAATTCTTTGAGGAGGTAACAGGCAGGTTAGACAAAGGAGAGCCAATGGATGTTATCTACTTGGACTTCCAGAAGGCCTTTGACAAGGTGCCGCACAGGAGGCTGCTCAGTAAGGTAAGAGCCCATGGTGTTAGAAGCAAGGTACTAGCATGGATAGAAGATTGGCTGCCTGGCAGGAGGCAGAGAGTGGGGATAAGGGGGTCCTTCTCAGGATGGCGGCCGGTGACTAGTGGAGTTCCGCAGGGGTCAGTGTTGGGACCACAACTTTTCACTTTATACATTAATGATCTAGATGAAGGAACTGAGGACATCCTGGCTAAGTTTGCAGATGATACAAAGATAGGTGGAGGGACAGATAGTATTGAGGAGGCAGGAAGGCTGCAGAAGGATTTGGACAGGTTAGGAGAATGGGCAAAGAAGTGGCAGATGGAATACAATGTGGGGAAGTGTGAGTTCATGCACTTTGGTAGGAAGAATAGAGGCATAGACTATTTTCTAAATGGGGAGAGAATTCAGAAATCTGGAGTGCAAAGGGACTTGGGAGTCCTAGTCCAGGATTCTCTTAAGGTTAACTTGCAGGTTGAATCAGTAGTTAAGAAGGAAAATGCAATGTTGGCATTTATTTCCAGAGGACTAGAATATAAAAGCAGGGATATGCTGCTGATGCTTTATAAGGCTCTAGTCAGACCACATTTAGAATATTGTGAGCAACTTTGGGCCCCGTATCTCAGGAAAGATGGTCTGGCCCTGGAGAGGGTCCAGAGGAGGTTCACGAGAACGATCCCAGGAATGAAAGGCTTAACATATGAGGAACGTTTGACGACTCTGGGTCTATACTCGATGGAGTTTAGAAGGATGAGGGGGAATCTGATTGAAACTTACAGAATACTAAAAGGTCTGGATAGAGTGGACGTGGGGAAGATGTTTCCATTACTAGGAGAGACTAGGACCCGAGGGCACAGTCTCAGAGTAAAGGGAAGACCTTTTAGAACTGAGATGAGGAGAAACTTCTTTAGCCAGAGAGTGGTGAATCCATGGGATTCATTGCCACAGAAAGCTATGGAGGCCAGGTCATTGAGTGTATTTAAGACCAAGATAGATAGGTTCCTGATTGGTAAGGGGATCAAAGGTTATGGGGAGAATGGGGTTGAGAAACTTATCAGCCATGATTGAATGGCAGAGCAGACTCGATGGGCCGAATGGCCTAATTTCTGCTCCTATGTCTTATGGATTCGAACCCACAAACCTTTGAGGCAAGAGAACAGTAGGTGAAGTAAATGGGTGGAGGGGAGATGCTGGCGTAGCGGTAATATCACTGGGCCAGTAATCCAGAGACCCAGGGACATTGGTTCAAATGCCTCCACAGCAGCTGATGGAATTTAAATTCAGTTAATAATTTAAATTTAAAAAATTTAATTTAATTTAAAATTAAAAATTAAAAGAATTTTAAAAAGTCTCAGTAATTCTGACCATGAAACTATCGATTGTCGGAAAAACCTATTTGGTTCATTAATGCCCTTTAGGGAAGGAAATCTGCTGTCCTTACCTAATCTGGCCTACATGTGACTCCAGACCCACAGCAGCGTGGTTGACTCTTAAGTTCCTTCTGAAATGGCTGAGCAAGCCACTCAGTTCAAGGGCAATCAGGGATGGGCAACAAATGCTGACCTTGCCAGAGACACCCACATCCCATGAAAGAATAATGAAAAAGGCCCCTGCGTAGCATAAACCTGGTCGAGTATCCTGTTTCTGTGCAGTAAATTCTATCTAATACGTAATCATAAACAAAAGCTAAAGAAGATGGAAATATACAACAGATCATGTATATGTGTATTTCCTTCAGTGCACCATGCTGTATTTGGTGCACATGGGTCCAGTTCCTGTACACAGAGGAGACTACACAACGATCATGTCCACAGGAGTGACACTGAGTTTACCAAGACTCAGCGCTTTTGACCACCGCTTCCCAATCCCACCCTTACTTCTCTTGCACTATTAACATTGTTCCAACCAACTCAAGGCAAGCTTCACGAGGCGCACCTCACCTGCACACTGAACACTCCATAGCCCTCTAGGCTGAAGGCAAGCTTTTGTAATTTCAGACTTTAACTCCATTTCCTTTATCTGATGGTAGCAGGTTAACGTGACAAAGGGCGCAAACACAGGACAACACAAATCTTCACCCTTGGTGTCGGTCTGTTCTTCCACCTCGAGGGACCTGTCTTCCCAGCATTTCAGTTTTCATTTTTGGTATTGCCAATTCCCCACTTTCTTCACTTTTTCCTTGGCTGGGACACCAAACATCGTAACTATCTGCACCTTTCCACTGCATCGCCGAGATGATTTTACATTATCGTGCACATTTCCTGCTTTTCTAGTGTGCATGTCATTCAGCCCATTAACTTTCCCTGTCACTGCAGTAACTGTTGATTATCACAAACTTTCCTGTCAATCCTATTAAAATGCTCGGTTAACTTTTAGTTTTCAGTTGGGTTGAAGAGTTACAGCCAAATTCTCAAGATGTACTTCCAGGGGTAAAAATTTGAAGCAAAAACGGAGACTTGCAGTACGCTGATGACACAGGGCTCCCTGCAGAATCAAAAGAGGCCCTACAAAATATCGTAGGCCAAGTAAAATCTAGAAGTTTAGAAAATGGATTGAGTACAAAGGCCAAAAAGACAAAAGCAATAGTAGTTAGAAGGAATACATTAGAAACTAGAGTGAAGATTGAAGTGGATGGTGTCTCACTGAACAAGTAGATAAGTTTGCCTATTTAGGACAAATGATAACAGAAGATGGGCAGGTGCGATGCAGGAGTTAGAAGGATAGAGGCAGCCAGAAGTAATTTGATGAAGGATGAAGGATGTCTAAACAGCAACAACGCTCAAGCTTATAATAAGGGAAAAACTCCTAAGATGCTACATTCTATCCACTTTCCTGTGGGCCTCAGAAACCTGGACAATAAGTAAAGATCTGTGGAAGAAACTAGAGGCCTTTGAAATGTGAATTTTAAGAGGCATGCTAAAAATTCCATATACAGACCATAAGACCAATGAAGAGGTGCCTGAAATTGCAAGAGCAAAAAGAACTCTAAAAAGTGATATCCAGAAAAGAAAATGGCTGTTTTTCAGCCACTTGATCAGAGCTGAGGAGCTACAGAGATCTCTTCCAGAGGGCAAAATGGAGGGCAGTAAGGCCTTCCTATGTGTTCTTGGATAATGGATGTCACAGAGCAATTGCAGACAAGCTGTAGTGGATGTGAGAGGATGGCGCAAGACAGGTAAGTGTGACACACCATGTGACAGCAGATCTCCTGGTAGGAGTAGCTACAAGCAGCAGCAGCATTGATCTGCTTTGCAGTACAAGCAGTTTTATATTTTGCTTCATACTTCCAGTTTCTTTTTAAACATGAGCAAGCTGAGGTCTGGCTTACCAGCTGAACTCCTCTGTTTCCCTCCCTCCTAGTTTATGGACATCCTTGTGTGAACAGCCAGGGGATGAAACAGTTAAAATCACCCTCTTACAGGCTCCAGCGATACCTCGTGATCTTGGAGACAACCACAGCAGTTTGAGTGTGAGTCTTTCCGATTAATCGCTCCTCCCTACTCCCATGGCTGAGAGGACCCAGGCTTCATTTGCTGACAGACAGACACCCAGCAGCACAGCTGAGATTTCGCACTCAGTGGCATGGGGAGCATGAGGTCGGTGCCCTGCTCCCTACCTTGTCTGAGGCTGGCACTGTTGTTCCTCTGTCCTGTGTCACTACGTCACACGCTCACGAATAATTAAAACAGAAAAAAGCCGGCAACTATCAGCAAACCTGACGAAAGATCAACGACCTGAAGGTGTTTTTCTCTCTCCACAGTTGCTGCCTGGTCTGCAGTGTGTTGCCAGCCTCTTCTGCTTTTATCTCAGGTTTCCAGCGTCCGCAGAATTGTACTTTTCTTGTCATGTATTCACTATTTGCTTCACAAGATGACAGGCACCAAGTCAGCGAGAGCACATGGAAATCAGATTTAGTGAAATCCAATTTGCAGCAAAGCCTTGGTACATTAGCGCTAAAGATTTAAAACAAATTTTAATTCCATTATACTCACAGGATTACAGGTTGTAGATAATCTCTCTGAACCAATCAAATTCTAAATCAGAGAACCTATATTATTGGAAAATCATGCCTCTCCGCCCCCAAACTTAGTGTAATGTGCAGAGTCTTTCCAGCTTCTTCTGCTTTTATCTCAGGCTTCCAGCATCTGCAGAATTTTGCTTTTCTTGTCATTAGTGTAAAGTCTATAGTGTAATGTGCATTTTTCTAACATCTTTCAAAGGCCTAGGAGAATGGAGAGTCATGGGTCTACAACAACAATTAGTATTTATAAAGCACCTTTAACATAGTAAAACAGTCCAAGGTACATCATAGAGCAAAATTAAATACCAAGGAGATATTAGAGCTAATGACCAAAAGCTGGCTTAAAGGGGCACTCAGGAAGCACCTCCTTCGATACCGAAGGAGCATCTTAAAGAAGGAAAGAGAGGGAAAGGGGCAGAAAGATTTTGGGAAGGGCTTAGGGCCTTGGCAGCTGAAGGCATGACTGTCAATAGCGCAATGATTAAAATCGGGATGTGCAAGAGGCCAGAATTAGAGATATTTCAGAGGGTTATAGAGATGGAGGAGGCTAGAGAGATTAAAGGGGGGGAGGGGGGGAAAGAGTGGGAGTGGGGAAATGCCATGAAGGGACTTGAGAACAACGTCTACAACCAGAATGTCAGTGTCATGTCTCAAGCATGTCTGAGAAGTTAGCAAATCAATGAGAGATGTTTCCAAAGGTTAGGAATTCCAAAAGCAGGTTACCGCCACCACACTCCACTCTCCAAGTCTCCATGGTTTCAAAATGGGTCTTAGAATGAGGATAGCTGGAGAAAAACAGACAGAAGTGCCTGATCTTTTTAAAATCCTAAACACATGTAAAAAGTGATCTAGGGCATTCTAATTTTTCTATCTGTACATGCTCAATCCTCGCTATGCAAATACAACAAAGTACAATATTAAAACATTTGTATGAGATAAAGGCATTTAGCAGTTAAATCCAACGCGCTTGCTCAGTTTTTGAATTCAATTCTACAATCAAAGAAAAGTATTAAAAGCTGGGCAGATGGCTGTGAATCCCAGTAATCCAACGGAAGATTTAAAATAGCTTGGGATGACTTACTGCCTTAAAGATGCTACGTAAATGCGAGCTGATGCTGTTCAGGGGGTTTAGAACCAACACTGCAGTACAACATAAATCAAGGTTATTGTTTGGTTTAGTTTTGATAGCACTGGGCTTTTACCTGGCACAGGTAGTACTTTGTGTTGTAGAAGACTGCCATCCTGAGTGATTTGATTATCCAGGAGCTGTGATTAGGATGATGTCAAATCATAGCAAAATTAAAAATGCTCTAAATCTGACTTCACCCAGTCCGAATCTAAATCGCCTCTCACTTGCCAATACTCAAACTGTCCAAAAAGGGAGTGTTTGGCTCATTAAGACTAAATTCTCAGACATGTGCAGCCACGCTCAAAGTGTTCATGACCCGTGCCCTAGGATAACATTTCTCTTTTGATGCCAATCCACACTGCAAAGTATTTACCACTCCATGGCGTACTCTGCAACTGAGGAGCATTTGCTTGGAGCAAGGGACTAAACAAAAATTGCTCTCAGCAAAAATAGCAGGCAGCTCTGTTTCCAGGAAACCAACCCCGAGATTTCTAGAAAGAAAGTCTGTTTAGTTGACAACATTTCCGATGCCTTTGCACTTAGTAAGAATATCATCTAATGTTCTATCTCAGGTTAGCTCAAGGTAGCTAAATTTAGACAGAACACCTGTCGGGTTGCTAGAAAAAACCGGTCACCATCTCCCAAAATCAGAGAGGAAAGCAGCCCTGCCTCTGATCAACTGCCCACTATCTACTGTGAAGGGTTACGCGTGGGAACCCAACACAAGAATTAAGAGCCAGCTCTGCCATACGATAAGATCATGGGCTGAGCTGATTGTGGCCTCAATTCCGCTTCCCTGACCCCAGGACCCTTGACGCCCTTGTTGATCAAAAATTTGTCTAACTCAGCCTTGAATACATTCAAAAACAGAAACAGAAATACCTGGAAAAACTTAGCATCGGCGGGGGAGAGCACAGTTGACTTTTCGAGTCCTCATGACCCTTCAACAGAACTAAGTAAAAATAGGAAAGGGGTGAAATATAAGCTGGTTTAAGGGGGTGGGGGGGGGGGGGGGGGGGGGGTTTGTTGGGACAAGCAGCCAGTAATAGGTGGAGATAACCAAAAGCTGTCACAGACAAAAGAACAAAGAGGTGTTGAAGGTGGTGATATTACCTAAAGGTATGTGCTAATTAAGAGTTGAAGACAGGACAGATAACGTACAGATAGCTCTAGTGGGGGTGGGGGAATAGTAAAAGGTAGAAATAAACAATGGGTGGAAATACATTTAAAAATAATGGAGATAGGTGGGAAAAGAAAAATCTCTATAAATTATTGGAAAAAACAAAAAGGAGGGGGAAGAAACAGGAAGGGGTGGGGAAGGAGAGAGTTAAAGATCTAAAATTGTTGAACTCAATATTCAGTCCGGAAGGCTGTAAAGTGTCTAGTCGGAAGATGAGGTGCTGTTCCTCCAGTTTGCGTTGAGCTTCACTGGAACAATGCAGCAAGCCAAGGACAGACATGTGGGCAAGAGAGGTTTTTAATTAGTTCTGTTGAAGGGTCATGAGGACTTGAAACGTCAACTGCGCTCTCCTCCGCCGATGCTGCCAAACCTGTTGAGTTTTTCCAGGTATTTCTGTTTCTGTTTTTGTTTAGGATTTCCAGCTTCTGCAGTTTTTTGCTTTTATCTCTTGAATACATTCAATGGCCCAGCCTCCACTGCTCTCTGGACAAGAGAATTCCAAAGGCTAACAAGCCCCTGAGAGGAGAAAAAAATCTCTATCTCATTCGTAAATGGGAGACCTGAAATTTTTAAACTGTGCCCCCAAATTCTAGATTTCCCCACAAGGGGTAACATCCTCTCAGTACCTACCCTGTCAAGCAGATTCAGGATCTTATTTGTTTCAAAAGGAAATTCTCTCATTCTTCTAAACTCGAATGGGTATAGGCTGGGTCTCCTCAACCATAAGTTAACCCCTTCAGCCCAGGAAGTGTGGATGCCAGGTGAAGACATATTTAGGATGCCCACCTTCATGAAGTAACAAAAGCACAAGAATTTGTACTTTATACAACCTCAGGCTGTCCCAAAGCACTTTACAGCCAATGAAGTGCTTCTGAAGCATAATTGTAAATTAGGAAATGTGGCAGCCAATTTATGCACAGCCAGCTCCCACAACCAGCACCGTTAATAGTAACCAGAGAAGCTATTTTTTTTTTAGTGATGGTGGTTGTGGGATAAATATTGGCCGGGACATCCCCTGCTCTTCATGGGCACACGGATCTCTGAAAATCCACCCGGAGCGGTAGCTTTAACGTCTCGTCGGAGAGGTGGCACCTCCAACAGCGCAGCGCTCCCTCAGTGCTGCACGGTGCGGGGCCAACAACCCGAACATTCATGCTTGAGTGCCTGGATCCGGGGCTGAAACCCACAACCGGCTGCCCAACTCTCAGCTCAGCGTCTTCCCGGAGGGGTCCTCCGGGCAGCCCCAAATCCAGCTGCCCGGCCCGGTCAGTTTACTTTTAATACCCCCTGCCACCGCCCCCCATCCATCTCCCCCACCCCACCCCATCCATCTCCCCCACCCCACCCCACCCCATCCATCTCCCCCACCCCACCCCATCCATCTCCCCCACCCCACCCCATCCATCTCCCCCATCCCACCCCACCCCATCCATCTCCCCCACCCCACCCCATCCATCTCCCCATCCCACCCCATCCATCTCCCCCACCCCACCCCATCCATCTCCCCCACCCCACCCCACCCATCTCCCCCACCCCACCCCACCCATCTCCCCCACCCATCTCCCCCACCCCACCCCACCCCACCCCTCTCCATTACTGGGGTAACCGACAAAGGGAAGCGACAACATTGTAAGAGAGCCCCTCATGCGGGAGGGATGTTGGTAACCCTGCGGCCTCCACCCAACGAGACCCCAACAGCCACTTTAACAGGATTTTAGGTCTCACGGTTCAGCTGCAGGGGGGGAGGGGAGGGGAGGGGAGGGGGAGGGGGAGGGGAGGGGAGGGGAGGGGGAGAGGAGGGGGGGAGGGGGGAGGGGGAGAGGAGGGGGAGAGGGGGAGGGGGGGAGGGGAGAGGGGGAGGGGGGAGGGGGAGGGGGAGAGGAGGGGAGAGGAGGGGGAAGGGGGGGAGGGGGAGAGGAGGGGAGAGGAGGGGGGGAGGGGGAGGAGGGAGAGGGGGGGGGAGGGGGAGGGGAGGGGGAGGGGAGGGGGGGAGGAGAGGGGGGAGGGGAGGGGGAGGGGGAGAGGAGGGGGGGAGGGGGGGAGGGGGAGGGGGAGAGGAGGGGGAAGGGGGGGGGAGGGGGAAGGGGGGGGAGGGGGGAAGAGGGAGGAGGGGAGGGGAGGAGGGGAGGGGGAGGGGGAGAGGGGGGGGGAGGGGGAGGGGGAGAGGGGGGGGAGGGGGAGGGGGGAGAGGAGGGGGGAGGGGAGGGGGGGAGGAGGTGGGGAGGGGAGAGGAGGGGGAAGGGGGGGAGGGGGAGAGGAGGGGAGAGGAGGGGGGGAGGGGGAGGAGGGAGAGGGGGGAGGGGAGGGGAGGGGGGAGGGGAGGGGGGGGGGAGAGGGGGGAGGGGGAGGGGGGAGGGGGAGAGGAGGGGGAGGGGGAGAGGAGGTGGGGAGGGGGAGGGGGGAGGGGGAGGGGGGGGGGGAGGGGGAGGGGGAGGGGAGAGGGGGGGGAGGGGGAGGGGGAGAGGAGGGGGGAGGGGGGGGGGAGGAGGGGGGGGGGGAGGGGAGGGGGAGGGGGGGGGGGGGGGGGAGGGGGAGAGGGGGGGAGAGGAGGGGGGGAGGGGGAGGAGGGAGAGGGGGGAGGGGAGGGGAGGGGGAGGGGGAGGGGGGGGGAGAGGGGGGGAGGGGGAGGGGGGTGGGGGGAGGAGGGGGAGGGGGAGAGGAGGTGGGGGGAGGGGAGGGGGGGGGGGGGAGGAGGGGGAGGGGGAGAGGAGGGGGAAGGGGGAGGGGGGGAGGGGGGAGAGGAGGGGGCGGGGGAGGGGGGGAGGAGGGGAGGGGGAGGGGGGAGGGGGGGAGGGGGGAGGAGGGAGGGGGGAGGGGGAGGGGAGGGAGAGGGGGGAGGGGAGGGGAGGGGGCAGGGAGGGGGGAGGGGGAGAGGAGGGGGAGGGGAGAGGGGGGAGGGGGAGAGGAGGGGGAGGGGGAGGGGGGAGGGGGAGAGGAGGGGGGAGGGGGAGGAGGGAGAGGGGGGAGGGGAGGGGAGGGGGAAGGGGAGGGGGGAGGGGAGAGGAGGGGGAGGGGGAGGGGGGAGGGGGAGAGGAGGGGGAAGGGGAGAGGAGGGGGAGCAGGAGTGGAGGGGGAGGGGGAGGGGGAGAGGAGGGGGAGGGGGAGGGGGGAGGGGGAGAGGAGGGGGGAGGGGGAGGAGGGAGAGGGGGGAGGGGAGGGGAGGGGGAAGGGGAGGGGGAGAGGAGGGGGGGAGGGGGGAGGGGGAGGGGGAGAGGAGGTGGGGAGGGGGAGGAGAGGGGGGAGGGGGAGGGGGGAGGGGGAGAGGAGGGGGAAGGGGGGCTGATTCATATTTGAGGCACAAGTGATGTTTTTAACATTAATCTTAAATGATTTTAAAAGGTTTCCCTTGTCTGCTTACGTCCCACTTACCAGTGATGCCCATGTCAACAAGTCCTTAAACGTGCATTTAATTTAATTTAATTTAGTTTAGTTTGGTTTGATCAGGCCTAGCCAAGGCCCAGCCCCCTCCCCCCCCCGAACATTTACCTTCAATCCGCCTCTTGGTCCCCCTGACCCCGCCCACCGACCGACCGCCTGACTGACAGCCGCCGCGCCCAATGGGCAGGTAGCGCGTCAGCCAATCACCGGCGCGCGGAGGTAGTTTGCGGGGGGGGGGGGGGGGGGGGGGGGCGGGGGGGAACATTTCCGCCTCAGGTGATGGACACCCCGCCCGCCTTCAACCTCAAACCGGAAATCCGCCCGGCGCCATGTTTCTTCAAGGCACTGAATGGGCAGCGTGCCGCGGTGCCATATTTGATACTGGCTGGCTGCCACAGCTGTGCTAAGGAATGAAAGGTTACTCTGCTAAACAGTGCTATGGACAATACATGAGAGGAAAAAAAAACTCGTAGAGGAAATTAATTATACTGCTTATTTTTCATTTTCTTTGAACGTATTTGTTTATTATCTGGGAAAGAATATTGGAGGTAGAAAATTAAGATCTTTGACTATACATAAAACAGGTTGAAACCTCCGGGAATCCATCCAACCACAGTTGGCAAACGTACCCAAGACCTCATTTTTCATCTCTTTGTGGGAGATGGTGGTGTAGTGGTAATGTCACTCAACTAGTAATTCAGAAGCCTCAGCTATAATTCCCTGGGTTCAAATCCCAGCAGCTGGTGGAAATTTAAATTCAATTAGTAACATCTGGAATTGAAAGCTAGACAACTATCATTGATTGTTGTGAAAACCCATCTGGTTCACTCATGTTCTTAAGGAAGGAAGTCTGCCACCCTTACTAGGTCTGGCCTACATGTGGCAGGAGTGGTTGACTCTTAACTTTGAAATGGCCCTAGAAAGCCACTCAGTTCAAGGGCAATTAGGGATGGGGAACAAAAGTGGGCCTTGCCAATAATGTCCATATCCCTAGAAAGATTAAAAGCTAAATACTGTGGATGTTGGAAATCTGAAACAAAAACAAAAATTGCTGGAAAATCTCAGCAGGCCTGACAGCATCTGTGGAGAGAAAGACAGTTACTTTTCGAGTCCATATGACTCTCGAGCATTCTGAAGAAGAGCCATATGGACTCAAAACGTTAACTCTGTCTTTCTCTCCACAGATGCTGTCAGACCTGCTGAGTTTTTCAAGCAGTTTTTGTCCCTAGAAAGAATTTTTTTTTAAATGAGGCAGACGATTGGACCACTTGCAGCATCACAGTGTGCTTCATCTGATGAGTCACTCAATGTTGACACAATTCCCACTCCCATCAAAGCTTGCTGGATAACAATGTACCTTTGCAAAGAAGTTCTGGAAGGCAATGAAGTGGTCTTTCATGAGGTTCATCCACCACAGCCCTGTTGCCCCGTAATGCATAACTCTCGTGCTCTAGGGGTTGTTCCCAGGGACAAACACCAAGACAAACATCAAGTGCTGCTGGAGGACCATCAGTTCAGTAAAAGAGGTTGTTTAGCCTGCCCAATACACGTTGGTCTTCTAGTGCAAGGAGCTGTCCACGACCAGGCGTTGCAGAATGGCACATTCCAAGGTCCATGATTATGTGCTGAGGGACAAACTAAAGCTCCGGACAACCACCACTAAGAGCCAGTAGGGAAGGGCCACAGTCTAAGGCCCTCCCGCCACATTATACTGAGGGGCTGGAACCCATGTAAAACCCCTCAGGCCGTATGCACAAGGCAACATCTGACACGAAATGTATATTGTAAATATGACCTGCATTGTAAGTGTAGGGAGGCACCTCAGAGATCAATGCACTGTACTGAAGGAAATTGAACAGTATTGCACTTTATGTAATGTCAAAATTGAGCTATTATGTATTATACTTTTACAAGTTTTATGAATAAAGTATATATTTTTTAAACTAATGACTAGAAACACTGGCCAATGTCCCCCTACTCACTGAGTATATTTATTGTGCCATTGATGCACCACTCTCTAAAAGTCACAAATTACATAACTCGAAAAAGTTATTATAGTAACTGGTATTTTTGGTATTCATTCACAGAACGTGGGTGTAACTGGCAAAGCCCCGTTGCACAGCCCATGCCAAGTGGCTTGCCAAACCACTTCAGGCTGCAGTTAGAGTCAACTGGGTTGCTGTGGTCTGGAGCCACATATGCCAGACCAGGTAAGGACAGCCAATTTCCTTCTCTGAATCTTTACACCATTTTCATGGTCAATTTTTACCAATACTTGATTTTTAATTCCTGGTTTATTTAATTAATTAACCAAATTTAAATTCCATGGTGGGGTTTGACCTCATGTTCCTGGATCATTAGTCCAGGCCTCAAGATTATAGTACCATAACCATTTTGCTACCATGCCCCTATGCAGTCAAAAAGCTCATTTTCAATTGCTTATTTTAAGTTCTAATATTTCATTCATTACTGGTGTTACTAAAAGCTAGTTAACAGCACTTAGGAATGAGCAAAAGTAACCTATCCACAGAGCAATCAATATTATTACTCAAAACCAGGACATTCCATTCAACATCCATTTAGCACAATTATATTTCAGCCACCAGCTCAGTAAACAAATCTATTACCTTTGTCAGGCCAATCTGATAAAATTCCCAACAAAGTGCAGCTGAGGTTTACAGCACAAATGAAGCAAAGATCAAGGTGTAGATCACTAGGTCAAAACAAAGAGGAAGGAATGCTTAATGAAATGATAAGGACAGTATGTGCAGACAGAGAGGCCAGTGGTGGATTTAACCAGCTTAATATATACTTGGCAATTTACAAATAATCTACAATCTCGACTAGCAATGTAACGCACAGCAGCTGTGTGACTTACTGCGTTATGCAACTAAAAGACAACCCCTACTTCTACCTGGTAATGACAAGTGACCTAACAGCATTCTTCATTTAAAAGAAAGGCTTACATTTATTTAGCACCGTCCACAACCTCAGGACATTCACAAAATGCTTTACAGCCAATGAAACACTTTTGAGGTGTTGACACTGTTGTGAGGTAGAAAATGCAGCCGCCAATTTGTGCACAGCAAGCTCCCACACCCAGCAACGTGGTAATGATCAGGTATTCTGGGGTTTTTTTAGTGCTGTTAGTTGAGGGATGAATATTGGCCAGGACAATGAGGAGATCTCCCCTGCTCTTGCTCAAAACAGTGCTGTGGGATCTTTCATATCCACGTCGAGGGGGTGGACAGGACTCCAGTTTAATGTCGCATTCAACAGTGACAGTGCAGCACTCCCTGAGTACTGCAGCGGGATGTCAACCTGCATTAAGCATCTGGGCCTCTGGAGTGGATCTTGCATCCACAGCCTTCTGACTCAGAGGTGATTGGGCTACACACTGAGCAGAATAGATGAAGTGGCAGCCAGCTCCAGCCATCACAGTGTGTTCAAATTTGATGTAATCTGGATTAAACCAACATCTCAAACTTATTCTCAAATCTACATCATTAATAGAGTCAACTTCGAAGGAACGAGGGAAGAAAATCAACTGATTGTTTTGCACCTGTCCCTGTCATTCAAGAAAATCTCAGCTTAGAACAAATGAAATACCTCTTAAGACATGCCAAGACTAAGAAATGCATGGTAAACAAATTTGATCTGAAATACACTAATACATATTAGATATACATTTAACATATATTTAATAAAACAGTGCAGAAAAATTTGTAAAAAAAACATCATAAAAATGTCATAAGGGAGAAAGATGAGAAATACTATTGGATTGAAGGAGGAAACTGCTTCAGCGTTAAAGAGTCGGTTAATGGGTCAAAGAGTAAACCAGAGCCGGTGGACTTTAACCAACCTTATGTAAACAGGATAAACTCAAATATTTAACCTATTAAGTGCTTACTTCCAGGTGTTAATGCAGTGCAGAAGATGCTAGAAGCACACCATCTTTCCTAGGAGCTTCCAAAACTAAACCTAATGCTGTTGATAATGCTTAAAGTGTCCAACAACACTTTTATATATCCCCTTTAACAGGGTAAAATGCCCCAAAGGACTTCAAGGAGGATCAAAAAATGAGCCAAAGTAGATAGCAGCTGGGGTGCCAAAAGATTGAAGGAAGGTCTTATAAAAATGGGAAGAAGCCATAGAGAGTGGGCAGCGTTATAGACTCATAGACCTCTATAGCACAGAAGGAGGCCTTTTGGCCCATCATGTCTGCGCTGGTCAAAGACTACACTAATCCCGCTTTCCAGTGCTTGGCCCATAGCCCTGGAGGCTATGGCAACGCAAGTGAATATCTAAATACTTCTTAAATGTTACAAGAGTTTCTGACGCATCCGCCTTTCAGGCAGTGAATTTCAGACTCCCACCACCCTTTGGGTGAAAAAATTTCTCCTCAACTCCCCTCTTAGCCTTCTACCTCTTACCTTAAATCTATGCCCCCTGGTTATTGACCCCTCTACTAATGGAAAAAGTGCCTTCCTATCCACCCTATCTATGTCCCTCATAATCTTATACATCTCCATCAACCTTCGCTGCTCCAAGGAAAACAACCCCAGCCTATCCAATCTTTCCTCATAGCTCAGACCCTCCAGCCCAGGCAGCATCCTGGTAAATCTCCTCTGCACCCTCTCCAGTGCGATCACATCCTTCCTATAATGTGGTGACCAGAACTGCATGCAGTACTCCAGCTTGTGGCCTAACCAGCGTTTTATACAGTTCCGGCATATCCAGTGCATTTTACGCCTTGGCTAATAAAGGCAAGTATCCTATGTTCAGAGAAGGAATTCCAGAGTGTGTGTCCCATGTAGCTGATGGGCATTGACAGGGATTTTAGGATTGGGTGGGGGAAGGAAATTCTGGGGATCTTGAACCCAAGCAGAACTGAGAGTGGAAGTTGCATTTGGTCATGAAGCACTTAGTGTACAAATTAGCAAGTTTGATGGCAAATGCTGTCTTTAGCATACATAGATTTCCATAAACAAACAAAATAAATATCAGAAAATGCTCAGAAGTCCTTTGTTTACCATTTTTGTTGGGAGTTAGAAAGGAAAGCAAAATGAATTAAGCTGTAGCTACCCCCAGTATGTTACCATCTCATTTGACTGAGCACTTCAGAATGGAGCAGTTGTTAATACCTGAAGTAAACCTTTGAGAATTCAATCTCTTATTTATTTTTTACAGTCTTGGAAGTGACAAAGTTAAAATCCTCATATCATGAGGGGACATGGCCTTGAGTTACTGCTGATAGCATAGAGGCAAATTCTGCAAACTGCATATGCTCAGTTGTGGTTCAATGAGTATGCCTGTAAAATAAGATTTTAGGAGAATAAGCAATAGGATACAATTAGAAAGAGGGGCTGTCACACTCTTATGTAACCTTTTCAACATTGAAATTGCCTACACAAATGTTCATAATGGTAATTTCCAGTGCCTGTAATTCTTTGTTGATGAATACTTGAATCTTTCCACAACAACACTTTTTATTGATATAGATCTTTTAAAGTAGTAAAACATCCCAAGGTTCTTCATAGGAGCACTGTCAAACAAAATTGGACACTGAGCCAAATTAGCAGAGGTTAAGGGAGGATCATCAAAAGTTTGGACCAACTTTGTGCAGCTTTTGTGAGGTAATAAATGAATGTCAGCATTCAGGCTTTTGAGGTAGCCCAGGCCCTTGCAGCAAACGCCTTAGGGAAGGCATTTAAAGAATGAATAATTTCAACCATGTTATTATGAAATATTTAATTTTGGAACTAATGTTTGAAACTATAAATTGCAAAAAAAAATGGCAGATGAAAATCTTTTCTCTGCCTAGAACCTAAGCTCTAGTTTTCCCTCCCTAAACCTCTCCAGCTCTCCACCTCTTTCTCCTCATTAAAACACTCCTTAAAAACTACCTGTTTGTCCAAACTTTTGATGATCCTCCCCTAACCTCTGCTAATTTGGCTCACTGTCCAATTTTGTTTGAGGGCGCTCCTATGAAGAACGTTGGGATGTTTTACTACTTTAAAAGATCTATATAAATAAAAAGTGTTGTTGTCAAAAGATTCAAGTATTCATCAACAAAGAATTACAGGCAACAGTTAGCACTGGAAATTACTGTAATGAACACTTGCGTAGGCAGTTTCAATGTTAAAAAGGTTACCTAAGAATGTGACAGCCCCTCTTTCTAATTGTGTCTTATTGCTTCTGCTATCTTATTTTGCAGGTATACTCATTGAGCCAACAAAGGAAGTTAAAATGTCAGCTGTGGCTCAGTTGGAATCATTCTCCCCTCTCAGGGAGAAGGTTGTGGGTTCAAATGTCAGCCTTGTGACTCAAGCATGAAAATCTAAGATGATGCTTCAGTGTGGTACTGAGTGGGGTGCTGCTTTTTCAGACCTGATGCTAAAGTGAGGTCCTATCTGCACTCTCAGATAGATATAAAGGATCCCTTGCCACTATTCTCGAGAAGGATAGGGGAGTTTTTCTGGCTAATATATTGATCCCTCAACCAACATCACTGAAAAACAGATTTATCTGATAAAAGCAAAACACTGCGGATGCTGGAAATCTGAAACAAAAACAAAAATGCCTGGAAAAACTCAGCAGGTCTGACAGCATCGGCGGAGAGGAACACAGTTGACGTTTCGAGTCCGTATGACTCATCATCAGAACTAAGGAAATAGAGAAGTGAGGTGAAATATAAGCTGGTTGAGGTGGGTGCGACAGGTAGAGCTGGATAGGGGACCAGTGATAGGTGGAGGCAAAGAAGAGATTGCCGAAGATGTCATAGACAAAAGGACAAAGGGGTGTTGACGGTGGTGATATTATCTAAGGAATGTGCTTTATCTGATCAATGGACTTATCTTGTTTTGCTGTTTGGGGGAACTTGCTGTGCACAAATTGGCTGTCATGCTTCCAACATTACAACAGTGACTACACTTGACTGTAAAGGGAAATCCTAAGGTCATAAAGATAATATCTAAATGCAAGTCTTTTTTTTTTGGCTTTTATCATGACCCATAAAGCCTCTGAAATTTTAAAAGTAATAAGTAACAAACAAAAAAAAACTGCAAAGGAAAATGCGATGCGACACTGGGGGGCTACAAGAGAGAGCAAGCGAGCCTTCAGGATGCCCCTTTGCCCCGCAGTCAGATTGGGAGGACGTGCCTTGCCCCCTTGCCCCGCACCAATATGGCGGCGCCAAGGAGATTACATCATCCTTTTCACCGGATTGACTGACGTCAATCCCTTGCCTTCTATGGTCAAAAGCGGGTGACGTGTGCGCGGTCTGTGTTTTTTATGAATGAAAGGCATCTGCGTGTGTGAGTATCATCTGACCCAGGAATTCCAGGAACTGACTTGTTTTCATACACAGGCAGGCAAGAAAAAAACTGCAAAAAAAAAAGGGGAAGGGGGTAGAAGACAAAACACACAGCAGATCTCGCCCCAACGTCTCTGGAAAGAGTGAGTAAAAAAAAGGGGGGGGGGGGGTATAATCTCTTCAAAGGGGTGGGGGGGACGGCGACCTGTTTTGACCCTTTTTAATGATTGAAAAAATAAGTTTCTGTTTGCTAGAAATTGTTAGTCACAGTGTTGTTGTTGAGTTGGGCTGGGTGCTTTGGTGCTGAATCACTATGAGTTGCAGTTCTGCGAGCATGCACTTTTATGGTTGATTTCAGAATCCAATCTTTCTCAGAGATACTTAAGTGTTGCTTTTTTTTTTAAATGGGGAGGTGGGGGGGGGGGGGGTGGTGGTGTTAGCCTTTCTTCCCCCCCCCCCCCCCCCCCCCCCCCCCCCCCCCCTCCCCTCCCACCACACACCCCACCTCTTTTTTTTTTGGACGGATCTTACGCTAACGATGTCTTTTAATTTTCATTCCATTGTAGACTGAAGTTCGACCATTTCTCCTGGATTATTTTTTTTTTAAAAAAAACTTGACTGAAGTCGCTGGTCTTTCCTCCTCGTCTCTGAGTGAACTCAACGAGGGTGGAGAAATAAGGAAGGGAAAGGAGGAGGATAAGCACCTAAAAGGATCAGATACTGAACAAGAAGAACATAAAAGTAAAGAAAAGGCCCGGAGGGGGAAGTACAGCGTTCCACAGGTAGATATATATATATATATAATATATAATATTTATTATATAGTAAATAACATTTAAGGACCAGGAAGTATTGATGATTTGAATTGAACCAATTGTTAATTAAGATGCCAGCAGAGAGATAGAATAGGAAGCTCAGAAATAAACAATCAGTTTAAAATAGGAAGTTGGGGGAAAATAAAAACAAGTTGTGTTGTTGAATTGTAGCTCTCACCGATTGCCACAAGCATGTGGGCTGTGTACGCTGTGTCCACATGCAGTCCTTACAAGAACTTTTCACCGCCCAAGCATCTGTTTAATATTTAACTGTGTGGTTCAGCAAGTATCTGGAATCCATTTCAGAACCTAAGTTATGTAGTGCCCAGTCATTTTTTTTTATTTGGAACTGGTGAGGTATTTTCTGGATCCCGCTGTCATTGTGGGTTGGGGCAGTTGGCATTGGTCGCGATGACTCCTGTTAAGCGTCTGGAGCTCTGGATAATTTTGATATCAGGAGACGGATTGTGTGGATGCTGATAGTTTAAGCAGAAGCATATCAGTTACGTGAAGCCTCGCTCAAAAAGAAAAATAACCCATAGGCAATAATTGCGGGTGGTACAATTGGTCCCAGTGAGCTGGGCAAGGCAGGAATAAAAACTGGCCAGGCAGGCTTCTGATTGACATGCTATGTATGTATTTATGGGTGGAATTTTACAGCCTCTCCCGCCGGCGGGTTTTCCCGTTCCTGCCAGAGTCATTGGAACGTTGGACGGCTCGCCGCATTTTGCGGGTTAGTCCCTGCTGCGATGGGGCTGTAAATTTCAGCCCATGTGTGTTAGCCATGGCTCAGTTGATAGCACACTTGCCTCTGAATCACGTGGTTCCTGATTCAAATCCCAACTTTGAGGGCCTGATCACACGCTCTGGTGCAGTATGGAGGAAGTGCTGTACTGTTGGAGGTGTGCCTTTCAGATGAGCTGTTAAGCTGAGGCCCTGTCGGCCTCCTTGGCTGATCTGTAAAAGATCCCATTCACGGAAGAGCAACGAAGCTGTCCTCAGTATTTACCCTCAACCAACGTCACAAAAAGCAGAGAGAGAGATGAGGGCATGGATCATGGACTTGTCCAGGGGTGATCAGCAGACAGTAGGGGCACTTCAGAAGGGTAATCTACTCATGACTGTACCCCTTCCTCTTGTAAAATAAAATTCAATTGAAGCATTCAAATGGGAAGTAGACCGTTATCTAAAAAGGAAGAATGTGCAGGGTTACGAGTGGAAGGTGGGGGAATGGTACTTGGTGGGTTGCTTGTTTGGAGAGCTGGTGCTGACACGACGGGCCGAATGGCCTCCTCCTGTGTTGTAACAATGCTGTGATTCTTTCCTACATTACAATGGAGATGCCACTTCAAAAATAATGCCACGCGGCACTAGAAATGTGAAGGCTGACTTAATAGTGATGTTTAAAATTAGAAAGGGGTTTGGTAGAGTGGACAAAGGATTGTTTCCTCAAGAGGGGGAATCTAAAACCTGGGCTCATAAATGTAAGATAGTTACTGATAAATTCAATAAAGAATTCAGGAGCAACTTCTTTATCCGGAGGGTGGTTAGAATATGGCTCATCCTACTCCAAGGAGGAGTTGAGGCGTGAATGCATTGAAGGGGAAGTTAGATAGAAACACCACCACCTGCAAGTTCCCCTCCAAGTCACTCACCATCCTGACTTGGAAATAAATCACCGTTCCTTCACTGTCGCTGGGTCAAAATCCTGGAACTCCCTCCCTAACAGTGCTGTGGGTGTACCTACACCACAAGGACTGCAGCGGCTCAAGAAGGCAGCTCACCACCACCTTCTCAAGGGCAATTAGGGATGTGCAATAAATGCTGGTCCAGCCAGTGACACCCACATCGTGTGAATGAATATTTTTAAAAAGAAAGTAAGCACATGATGGAGAAAGGAATGGAAGGATATGCTGAGAGTTGGTTAAGAAGGGTGGGAGGAGGCTCATGTGGAGCATTAATATTGGCACGGACCGGTTGGACTGGATAGTAGGTTCTATGTGAAAAGTATTTCTTTGGCTATAAAGCACTTTGGGAAGTTCTGAGTTTGTGACTATACTGTTTTCAAAGAAAAAAAGCAAGGCTTTTATTGATGCCCCTCCATGACCCACTCTCAGCAGAGTATAAAGCATCTAAATAGCTGGGCCAGTAGACTGAATCATCAGTCAGCCAATGGAAAGTAGAGAATGTACCTTTGTAACAGGAAGCTAGTTTTTTGGAGGTGGTTTTTGCACAAGAGGCTGCCTCTGTGGGGGGGGTGGGGGGCACAGTGGAATGAGTGTGCTTTGATACTGGAACATGCTAGAGCACCCACGTTTATTACAGTTACCAGACCATTGCTACTGATCACTATTGAGTGTGGCAATATTACTTTCCCAGACACAGCAGTCTAATCTACAGAGAGGGCTTTTACACAGTCGCTCCCCCCTCCCCACTCAGTTGGCATATTTGTAGGTGGGTGGGTGATGTAAAATAGATTGGGGGCTAGCGCACACACTGCCTTCCCCGAGCTGTGAGGTGAGGCAAAGCCAACCTGCCTGCCCTTAGGCCAATTGAGGCCCTTAGCTGGCCAATTAGTGGCTAGCTGAGGGCCTGTGTCCACCATCCTACCCACCCCACCCCGCCCTCCCCCACCCTTTAGCCCGCCAAAATAATAGCTGGGATTTTCCTGTCCCGAATTCCGGCCCAAAGTCAACGGACCTCTGGAAAGTCCTGGCCCATGGGCACGGCTGGGGAAGGTGGAGCGAAGGAGGCCAGCCAATGTCTCGGGTGAAAAGGCGGGAAGATATGGCAGGGCGGGGGTGGGGGTAGGGTTTGGGGGTAGGGTTTTGGGGGGTGGGGTTTGGGGGTAGGGTTTGGGGGGGGGGGGTTGGGGGTGCGGTTTGGGGCTAGGGTTTGGGGGGGGGGTTGAGGTGGGGTTTGACAGGGGGGTGGGGGTTGCCCTGTGCCCATCGGCTCATTGTGTCTGCCCCCAGCGTTTGGTTGCTGTGGGACAGCCTTTTTAAAAGTCGGTTCGGCCCATGACTAACTTCTCTACCGGCCCATGCAATTCGCAACCCCACTCCCCACCCCCCCCTCCCCACCCACACACACACACACACACACACACACACACACACACACACACACACACACACACACACACACACACACACACACACACACACACACATCCTACCCACCTCACCCCAGAGTGTTACCTAAGGGGAGGGCCCAGAATCACCTATCTATATAATTAACATGTTCAGATAAAGTGTGTCTCATTTTAAATCTGCATGCTAGCACCTCTTTTTTTATCTATATATATATACTCATCAAGGGGATGTGGGCTTTGTTGGCTGCCCGTCTCTAGTTGCCCTTGAGAAGGTGGTGGGTGAGCTTCTTGAACCGCTGCAGTCCCTGTGGTGTAGGTACAACCACAGTGCAGCAAAGAAAAACATGTTGCGTGTTACACTTTGATTTAAGTCACATCAACAGCCTGTATTTATACAGCACCTTTTAACACATCAAAATGTCCCTTGGCACTTCATGAGGGCATTGTAAAACAAAATGGGGCACCAAGCCACAGGAGGCTACATTAGGGCAGGGGACCTAAAGCTGGGTCAAGGAGGAATGTTTTATGGAGCGTCCTCAAGGAGGAGAGCGAGGTGGCGAGAGGTTTAGGGAGTGAATTCCAGAGCTCAGGACCCGGGCAGCTGAAAGCACGGTCACCAAAGTTGGAGCGCTTTTGAAATTAGGATCAGAATTAGAGGAGCACAGATACCGAGGAGGGTTTGGAGGGGATGGCGGACGTAGGGTGGTGGACGGATTTGAAAACTAGGATGAGAAATTTTAAAATCGAGGCGCTGTTTAACCAGAGGCCAGCGGACACAGGGGTAATGGGTGAACTGGTCTTAGGACACGGGCAGTGGAGTTTTGGATGACCACAAGTTTAAGTTGGGGGGGGGAGGGGTAAGATCATAAGACATAGGAGCAGAAATTAGGCCATTCAGCCCGTCGAGTCAAGCAACACCTGGGAGGCCAGGCAGAACTGCGTTGGAATGGTCACGTCTCGAGGTAACAATGGCGTGGGTGAGAGTTTCAGCAGCAGATGAGTTGAGGCAGACACTGAGTCAGGAGATGTTATGGAGGTGGACAGAGGTGGTTTTAATGATGGCGCAGGTATGTGACATGACACCAAGGCAACTCAAGCATGCTGGCTTGACAGAATACTGAGCAAAAGAAACAACTTGCTAAGATAGCGTAGGATAGTAGTCATCTTTGTGTGGGTGGCGATAACTGAGGGATGAATGTTAGCTGGGACATCAGGAGCACGCACCACTCCCACCTCCTCCCTCCCACACCCTTTTCTTTTTCCATCACATCACAGGATCTTTCACCCACCCACCACCCCCCCACCCATCCCCTCCCCTCGGTTTAACGACTCACCTGACAGTTCTCCACTCCCACATCCTCGAGCACTGTGTTAGGTTAACGTGATTTAGTGCTGGTGTGGGGGGCATGGACCATTAACCTGCTGACTCACAGGCCAGATTGAGCCAAGAGGATCCCACAGCAAGCCAATACCAGTCCGAAATTTTGAACCATTTGTTGTTGTGCTTATCGTTCAGCAGTGCACCCAGTCAGGATTTTTAATACTGAGGGAGCTGAACATACAGCCATATAACTCACATTTATAATCAAACCCATACTAATATTTGCATTTTCCCTAAAATCATGAAAGCTATTGGTACATCTGTCTCCATTTTCCTGCATAATTGCTGCTTTCCACTTTCCCACCAAATGCGGAGTTACTTCTCCACCTTTGAACCACAGAAAAGTTATGGCAGAGAAAGAGGCCATTCAGCCCATTGTGTCTGCACCGGCTGAAAAAGCAAAAATAAAAAATAAAAACCTAGCTGCCCATTTTAATCCCACCTTCCAGCACCCGGTCTGTAGCCTTGCAGGTTACAGCGCTTTAGGGTGCAGATCCAGCTGCCTTTTAAATGAGTTGAGGGGTTTCTGCCTCCACCACCAAACCAGGCAGCGAATTCCAAACACCACAACTCTCTGGGTGAAGAAGTGTTTCCTCATGTCCCCTCTAATCCCCTGACCAATCACCTTAAATCTGTGCCCCCTGGTTATTGACCTCTCTGCTAGGGGGATCAGAGAACCCCTGTACATTCTATCTAGGCCCCTCATAATCTTGTACAATTCAACCAAGTCATGCCTCCAGCCTCCTCAGATCCAAGCAAAGTGACCCCAGTCTATCCTTTGCTGAAGCCTTTTTATAATTGCTTTCATCCTCCCTTTCTTTGTCTTCTTGACCACATTCCACACATCCGTGCTTACTGATGTTTTATTCCACCCTCGCCCCGCACACTTTTTCCCTCCAACTTCACATGTGGACTTCTGCTCCTCCATGGCTTAGTGGTCACTCATTTGCTTCTGAGCCAAGAGATTGTGGGTTCAAGTCCCACTCCAGATACGAGCATAAAATCGAAGTAAAAGCGCATAATAGATCCCATGGTGACTATTTTGAAGAAGAACAGGTGAGTTTGCCACCCGGTGTCCCAACCAATATTTATCTCTCAACCAACATCACTAAAATCTGGTTATTATCACATAGCTATTTGTGGAAGTTTGCGGTGAGCGAATTGGTTGCCTTCTTTCCTACAATACAACAGTGACTATGCTTGAAAAGCATTTCATTGGCTGAAAGGGCTTTGGGATGTTCCATGACGGTAAAAAACGCTATCTAAATGCAAGTTCATTCTTTTGCCACATCAATTGCCACGCATATGGTGTTAATGTCTTGTCAGTTACATTAAGGTCAAGAGAAACAGGTGATGGGTATTAATTGTCTTTCAGCATGTATAAATAGGGGATAGTTGGGACACTGGGTTAAGTGGGAGGAGAACTGTGAGTCTGAACAAATCATAACCCCTCTCAATAAAGAAAAGCTCTGTGACTTGGTTTTGGCTTCACTTACTGGCTTGGATCCTATTGACACATGTCCTCGTTTACTCCCATTCTTTTAACCCATGAGCAATGTCACAGGCAGTGGACTATCACCCCTCAACAACATAACAGCCACATCTTACCCTCAGTACCCTTGGAAGAATGTACCTGTCAGTGTCCATTTAAAGAGGGAGCACTGCTAATAACATTACCAATAGCTACACTCAATTTCATTTTCTTTTTAGTTCTGCGTATTTGTAAATTTTTGCACGTTTCAAGTGAACTGAGTAATTTGCTCTGACAATTGAACTCAATCAGTCAACCCTGACTGTCTACTTATCTATTATGTCTAAACGGTTTTAAAAAAATAAAGCAATTCTGTGGATTGATCAGCATGTTTATCGATTGAGCTAAACAGTACAGGAAGTTCCTTCTGTTCAATGCCTGGTTCCTGCTGACTTGACTGATCTCAGCTGAGATGCCACTATCACCCTCAGCATTCCTGGGCTCTTACCTTCCTTGGTTCTCCTCCCACGCCACATGCTTAGATCTGTTTCCATGGCTACTTCTTCCTGGAAGAGCCCGTCACCAGAGGCTGAAGCTTGAGGGGTATCACTCAAGCATGGCTGACCAGGAGACTCCTCCAATCTTACCGTCCACGCATTGGAAGGGTTTACACATTGACGATCAACCCGTTTGGTCAAGTTTACGAACCCATCAAGTCCTGGAGCAGGACTCGAACCCAGACCTTTTGGCTCAGAGACAGGGATGTTACCTGCTGGGCCACAAGACCTCCCACTCCCGGGTTAGGAAGGGGAATATCAGCTAGATTTCATCCTCTTTAACTGCTGGTGGGTTTTCCCCACTGGAAGTGCAGCCGTGTCAATGTCGAGAGAAGGCAGAAGCTGCTGGAAAATCTGATCTGGCAGCATCTGTGGAGAGAGAAGCAGAGTTAACGTTTCGAGTCCAACATGACTCTTCTTCAGAACTGGGGAGGGGACAGTATTGGACAGAAACGTCCACTCCAGGAAGCAGCGTGTACCCTTCCCATGTTGAGACCACATTGCACTGTCTTCTACTGCAATGGAAATTTTCCCGGCGCGTCAAGTGTGTGGGACTGTTCACGTCTCTTGGGTCTCCCATCCTACTGTAAGATATAGGCACTTTATAACATCAAGCTTAGGAATTTAGTCGCTACTTCCTCATTCATCTCTCCACCTTTCTTGTTTTAAGTTGGTCAGTGCCTGAACTGTAAGGCTTTATAAATCTGCAGAACCAGGCACTCTACATCGTCCATACTGAGGGAGCACTACAGTGTTGAGGGTAACGCCTTTCAGATGAAACGATAACTGAGGTCCTATCTGCCCTTTCAGATTGATTGGTTGTAAAAGTTTCCCTCCCTCCCCCCTCCCCCACCTCACCCCCGCCCACCTACTCCCCCTCCAGACAGTTGCTGCAGCATTTCCCTACATTTTAGAATCATAGAAACTAGGAACAGGAGTAGGCCATTCGACCCTTCGAGCCTGCTCCACCATTCATTATGATCATGGCTGATCATCCAATTCAATAGCCTGGCTCCCGCCTTCTCCCCATATCCTTTGATCCCTTTCACCCCCAAGAGCGATATCTAACTCCTTCTCCCAATTTTGTTGCGGAATGTGTTTCCCCATCCTTGGGTTGTGAAAGGCACCACATAATTGCAATCTCTTCGTTAAGAGTAAAGCCAGCCTAAGTAGAAAACGAAAACCAGAAACTAGATTAAAAACCTGAAACCCTACTCGCTTGTAGTCCCAAGTTCACCTAATGGACTGAAGGCCAAAGATGCAAAAATTTATTGTGTGTTTTTCCATATCAGTCAGATTCTCTGGAACTAATGTAATAAGTACAGCTACAGTAAGGGCAACAGAGATATACTCACAGTAAATATAGCAGGTGTACCAGTAACAGTTAATATCAATACTAATGAGTCAGAGACCTCTGTTTGCCCTTTCTACAGCAATAATATAATATCCTTTGAAATATCCTGCCCTTTCACTAAACTGGTTTGACTGAAATATAGAGCAAAAGAACTTAGCATATCGCAACCAATTAATTACTGTTGAAGTCCAATCATTTTTGCCTTGTTGGCAGTCACAGCAGCCAAGTTGTATCATGTGAGATCCCATGAGCAACAAATGAGAAGATTGAGCATGTTTTCAGTTTTTTTTTTTGGTGATGTCTTTATGCCGGAGTGGGGGTCATGGACCATCAACCTCCTGACCCGAGGGCCAGATTGAACCAAGAGCATCAAACCAATGACTTGCCAGCTCGAAATGTCAGTCAACTTTGCTCCTGCGTTTATTGTTGAAGCACCACTCTGAGACACAAGTTCTAATATTGACCCAGCCGAATAACTAATATTTATAAGATCAAACCCATAAAAATAATTGTCTTCCTCGTAAAATCATAAAAGCCACTTAGTGTCATCGGGACACATAGAAGGAGGCCATTCAGTGCATCATTGCTCTGCTGGCTCTCTGAAAGCAGCTCAGCTAGTCCCACTCTCCCGCTTTTTCCTCTGGGGCCCTGCAAATATTTTCTCTTCTGATAATTGTCGAATTCCCTGCTGGAAACCAAAATTGAACCTGCCTCCACCACACTCTTGGGCAGCGCATTCCAGATTCTAACCACTCGCTGTGTGAAAAAGCTATTTCCCCTCACATTGCCTTTGCTTCTTTTGCCAATCACCTTAAATAGGTGTCCTCGGTTCTCGATGCTTCTGACATTGGCAACAGTTTCTCCCTATCCTATTCTGCAGACACCTCACGATTTTGTCCACCTGTGTCCCATCTTCTCTCAGCCTTCTGCAAGGAGAACAGCCCCATCTAAGCCAGACTATCCCCGCGACTGGAATCCCTCGTCCCTGGAACCATTCTCGTAAACCTTTTCTGCACTCTCTCCAATGCCTTCATCTCCTTCCTGAGGTGTGGTTCCCAAAACTGGACACAGTGCTCCAGCTGAGGTCGAACCAGTGTTTTTTTGCCTTTTAAGTTTAGCAACCAAGCCTAATACTGTCAGTTTCACAGATTCGGGCACTGGGAGAGAAAGACCTTGCATTTATATAGCACCTTTCAGATTTTGAGGACTTCCCAAAGAGCTTCACAGTTAATTAGTTGCCTTTTGAAGTGCAATGCTTGTTAGCAGCTGATTTGCACATGGTAAGACCCCACAAACAGCAATATGAAAAGCAGCCACATAACTTTTAGTGACCAACGCTACTAAATAAATATTTTCTTCTTTCCTGATCCTATTGTATCAGTACTCCATCTAACTCTTGCCCCCTTTTCATTCATTCTTCCAATAATAGAGTCATAGATTAATAAGAGCACCAGAAGGAGGCCATTTGGCCTATTAAGCCCATGCCAGAGCAATCCAGTCAGTCCCACCACCCCCCTCCCCTCACCCTGGTTGATCCCCGTAGTCCTGCAAGCTTATTTCTTTCAAGGGCCCATCCAATTTCCTTTTGAAATCTTTGATTTGCCTCCACTTCCACCGCCCTCATGGGTAGCGAGTTCCAGCTCATTACCACTTGCTTAAAAAAAAAAGCACATCCTCACATTCCCCCTGCACCCCCTGCCCAAAACTTTAAATATGTGCTCTCCCCTCATCCTTGTACCATCAGCTAATAGGAAGAGCTTTTCCTTTGCCTATCTTAGCTAAACCTGCCCGAATCTTGTGCACCTCGATCAAATCTCCTTTGCTCGGTGGAGGACAACCTCAGCTTCTCCAACCTAATCTTGTAATTAAACTAACATCTCCCCATTCTGGTGATGTTATAAGGAAGGAAGATCTTTCTGGCTGATCTGTGGTGGTACTTAGTGACTGTTTACTGTGATCGTCACTGGATTGTGAGGAGACCACGTGCCTATACTCTTGGCATCAGATCGAATGAATGAAGAATAGTGGAGTAAAAAGAAAAAAGCCAAAAGGCCCCTAATTTTTTTTTAAAAAGATTTATTTAACACACTGATCAGGCGGGACAATTAGCTGCTGGTACAGGAACTCATCGGAGTGCCACTCCTGCGCCAGAGAGCAGCGGGATCCAGAATTGAGCACACAGTGCTGAACGTGCAGGATGGACTCTGCTATCCCACAGCAGGGAGGCACTCTGTGCGGCAGGGTGGTTCAGAAAAGAGTACTTAAGGGGGAAAAAGCAACATTGCATCATCTACAGGCCAATTCTCACATCCCGTGGTAAAGATAACAAAGGGACTTTCATTGTTTCAGTGCCTTTTCACCAATTCAGGATGTCCCAAAGTGCTTTACAGCCAATGAAGTGCTTCTGAGGTGTTGTAATATAGGGAGAAAGTGGCAGCTAGTTTGTGCACAGCAAGCTCCCACACGCAGCAAGGTGATAATGACCCGATTTTAGTCATGTGGGTTGAGGGATAAATATAGGCCAGAAGACCCCTCACCCTTTTTTTTTAAACTCCAGTGATATCATGTGATCTGTTATGCCCATTTGAGAGGGCTATGGTTGAACATCTCACCTGAAAGAGGGTGCCTCCAGCAGTGCAGCACTCCCTCAGTGTTGCACTGAAGCATCAGATTTGGTTTTTCTGCTCGAGTCCCTGGAGGGGGAGGGGGGGGCTTGAAGGCACAACTCTTTGACTCTGAGGTGAGGGTGCTACCAACTGATACTCATTGATCAGAATAGATGAAGGCCCTGGAAGTCCCACACTGTCCTCAGGACTCAGAGCAGTGGTGCAAGGTTGGAAAAAGCTGAGAAAATCTTTGTAGGGGTGCCACAGATAATGAACAAAAAAAAGCAGCAACGAAATTGTGATTTCATATTTTAATTGTCTGTGTTGTACATAAGCAATACTTTGGTAGTATCATATATATTGGTACTTTTATTTTTATATATTAGTCCTTCTATTTTCAACAAGCGTGTAAATTATATTTTGATAAACTTGTATTGATATCAAAATTGGCTAATACTTGATTGGAAATGTTTTGCATTTGTGATACAGACAGCAGTTATCAGTACGGTTGACATGTTCCGTAACAATTGCTATCATCAACCTGCACAGCTATAGTTGGTCATTTGATATATTCAGCATACACAGTAATCATTATTGATACATCAGCCACATAGCAGCATTCACGATGGTGGAGCCAATATGATTGGTAACAATTATCTGCAACTCATACTAAATGGTAGCTATTTATCTATATAACATTTCGACCTATATGACCTGCGTCTTTCCAAATGATCAGATAGGAGCTTTCTAATTGGTTGAGTGTAGGATTGAGTTGAATCCTACTGCTTGGTTCAGTATTTGGCCTGTTTATAATTGCTTTCTATAGTCTTGTTTCTAATTGGTTCAGTCACTGACAAAAGGAAAATGGCGTACACCAGGGGGCAAATAAAGATGTCTATGGA